>NW_009193163.1:0-64743 GCF_000690835.1 Fulmarus glacialis
CTATTCTATGATTCTATGAAAAACTTAAAATAATTACGCACCATCAATACCCAAAGTATTTTCTGTACTAGAAACACCCATTACACCAACAGCAAATAGAACGGCTAAAAGAAAAGCAAAGCAGAACGAAGGTTACAGATCGCTTCTCAGAAAGCCTGACCTAAGCGCACCTTCACAGATTTGTGAAAGCTAAGTTTCTTTCCTCTTTTGGGTGCACCAAACCTTGCTCCAAGTGTTAGAGACCCTAAATTTCACCACCTAAGACGGTTTGCACGTGACAATGCATTAGGTATGCTACACTGACAGAGGAATGTTTCAGCTGGTATAGTCTAGACCCCCAACCAACTACGGTTCTGCTGTCTCATAGTAACGTCATCTTTTCAAATCTGATTTGTGTCACTGACTATTAATTTAAAACCTATCAGCTAGACAAAACATAGACTTCATCTAGCTTTCTTCTATTATCCAAATTACTACCCAGCCCTTGCACAGAAAGCACAAAAAAATTTTCTTATACTGCAGGACCAACATTGCAATATATGTATTTTTTGCTAGAATAAGGATTTTCCATTAACATAAGGCTTTTCAGCTATACTGAAAATATTTCCAGCATTTGCTTTCAAAGCACAAAATTGATAATTCTATCAAAACACTTCTTCTGCCTTTGTTTTTTCCATACAATTTGCTCTGGCAGCACAAATGACGTAGTGATCAGCCTACTGCCATGTGCAACCTCTAATTTATCACTACAGATACCCAAAATAAACCTTTCCTTTAATTTTATTTTTAATTTTAGTACATTAACACAGCAAGGCATCTAATGCGTAATATTTAATATATGCTATCAGACACAGAACGCTGCCCTAGATGACTCAAGAGCCAACACTTCCTGCAATTTCAAAAAAACACTGAAAGGTAGTAACATAGACAACAACCACAAAAAAGAGCAATTCTGACTTTTCTCACACAAACGTAGTGATTAATTTATTTTAAAGACTTCAGACCTGCCATATCAATTTTATAAGGAAAATGAAAATGGAAATTTTTTTGGTTTATTATTTTCTGGTTCAGTATTAACTGCAGTAAATATTTCAACTGAAAGAGAAAACTCCCTCTAAACTCATCATCTATAACATAAGTACCAAGACAGGCGACAGGAAGCTCACGCAGTGATCTAACGCGCGTCACAGTATTTGCAGAAATCCCAGGGGTACTGGGCCCAATAATAAATTTGAAATATTTCCCAGATGAAGAATGAACTTATAACCTTCTCAGTATTTAACTGCCACTATGGCTCTTCCAGGCCGCAGGTTTTAGACTGAACAGAAGCCAGCTGACTACATTTTAAATACATTTACTACTTGTTTCCCCAGCTTTTCTTTCATCACTTTCCACTCTTATCTAACGGAAATACTACAGATCCTTTCATTGCTGGTGAGAGCAAAACAAATTTTTCCAGTGCTCTCAATTCATTACATGTATTGTAAATAAATCTGGTACCCAGCACCATTCCTCCTGCTGACAGCAAGGGGAAGGAACACTGTCAACACGGCTCATAGAAATTTTACTTTGTACCGAAGATTTTCAGACACCAAATTATTGCCTCGCTTCATGGGAAGTAACCTACCCTGGCAAAGGTACTTTGAAGGTGCTTGGCCTGAGACCGTGATGACATATGCTTCTTGCATCCAAGATTAACTCAAGGGAAAGTGAGTACAGTACAAAGCTGTACACACATTTTATCCATTTGATACTTGTCTCTAATGACTATCTCAAATGTGGATGGGATTCAGAAATGTTGAGCTTTAGGGGCTGAGACTATCTCAGGCACAGATCTTCCTCCAGGGCATTTCATGTCCTCTTCCATATTCAAACCTCTCAAACGTGCAAGTCAAAAATTCAGTGCGTGACACATGGGTCCATGAAATCTCCAACTTGCACACACATAACTAAAAACTTTTATTTTCTGTAACTCTCTGATGCAGAGCAGTCTTGTGAGTTTGCTTCAAGGTGTCTCCTCACTTTGTGGCAACGTGCATCTGCCCCTTTTCAAGGAAAAGGCCTGAAAATCGTGCTTCCAACAGATCCATTGCTGAGCTGTTCAGGCAGTTGCTCCCTAACCCATTTCGGTCAAAATGATGTAAGATAGCTTCAATCAGCCTAAAAAAAAGTCTGTTTTAAGTTAAGTGCCTTAGAGCTCACAAAAACCAGCTGAGCAAATAGATGACAGAGGGGCTGTGGGGAGGAGAGAAGTGGAGCCAGTGCCAACCTTTCCAGTGGGCACAGCCACACTAAGAGGAGGGCAGGAACAGCTGGTGTCACTCAGCAGTACATACAGAATTAATGCCAGGTGGTTGATAGAAGCTACACTGAAAACCATCGCCTTCCAAAATGTACTTTAGATTTTTAATACTTTGAATTCCCTGTGCATTTCTCAAAAGATCCCTTCGTACCACATCAAAGAATAACCAGGTTTAACAAAGGGTTGAAATTCAAAGATGTTTCACAGATAAAGGTACAAGGAATGTTACTAATGATGAAAACAGGTATTCATTTATGATTCTTTCTTTTGTCCTCCTCAAAAATGTAGGCTACATAAAAAACATACTCTTTCTTCTCTCCAAACCCACCTAAAATTTAAATGATTTCTCAACTAAAAACACTTTCAATACCACTATTTACTTTCACCAGTAGTGAAATACTATTTTTTCCTGTATTCTTAGGACCTGTACTCCATACCTTTTGCATATTCTTAGAACAGCCTTCACTAAAATATCCCATTGATTTTCCATCATCCTCTGAATAAAATTAAAATCTCTTAGCTCCCAGACACACGTTGTAGATAAGGAGATAGAAGAAACTAATTTGTGGAATATGCTTCTGGACCCTTAAGTACCTTTTCAGTTGAGTACTCCTTTCTAGCTAAAGCCATTTTTCCAGATTCAGACTTTCTGCGATGTATTTTTTAAACCAAACATTAGGGCAACAGAAAGTTCTCTAACTTTCTTACTTTTTAAAAAATGACACAGGGTAGCCTGTTCAACAGACTACCTCTAGGCATCTGAAACAGATGATATCTTTAAGTGTCACCAATAGGATCTGAGTAAACTCCATTAGTTTAAGATTACATTTATCTGAATTCAAAATGGTGCCAAATTTAACAAAAAATATGAACTCCCAGGGCTCTTGGAGTATGCAGCTGGAAATAAGCCATCTTCAATTATCTCCTATTTACTTTGTGCAAATACACAAGCATCACAGCAAAATGCACCTATTCCTTGCCAGCCAAGTACAGCCCACACCTCAATGCGAGACACTCCACGGTACCCTACCCTTTAATGATGAAGGTCAGCAATTTCATCCTTACTGCCATGGAAGATCGGGTATTCAGGTAATCAGTCCAATGCAGCGGATGCACGGCAGCTTGCTGCCACTGGTGCCACACCAGAGAGAAAGCACTTTAGCTTCCAGGTTTTTATATCCTTGTTAAAGAATGGTCTGGAGCATGGTCTTGGAGCAAAGTAACATTTAACGAGCATTCTTTTTATTCTGTGCACAATTTAAGCTTACAACTGGATAAAGTGGGTTGTTTCTAACTACCTACAAATTTCAGTCAATCCGTACCTTGCACTGCAGGGAAATCTCAGCTAAGAGGCATCAACAGAAACGCCATTTCACTTTAACTGTCCTAACACTGTCAAATAATGCCATCTTACCCACACTTAAGTAGAGATTTACAAATGTCTCACCGAATTGCCATCATGAAACGTTAATAGAAGGAAAAAAAGATTGACTGCCTTAGTACAACCTCTGGTATGCTATTGAAATCTCCAAACAAAAAACCCCAGGTGCTTCAAGAGAGACATGCACAAAAATAGATGAGACAAGGGAATTAAATACCCCAAAAATGGATTTCTTCTACGAACTTGTGCCAGACTAATTCCCAAGAATGACAGAAGAAGCTTAAATTAAGCAAAATCATGCAGTTATTAGGTGGGAAGAGATGACAATTTTTCTAGTCTCGAAGAAAATGATACAGCGATCATGTAACAGTTACTCAAACTATTCAACCCTTCACCAAATTATAGTAATGCAGAAATACAATTACTCTCTACAGTGACCTCTCAAAGGAAAGTAGAATTAAGATTGAACTAAGTAGTAAAACCAGAAATGCAACTTTTCAAAATGCATTCTGTATAATCTTTAATATATTTTAATACTCAAGCATTAAAAGAAATTTTTTTTTTTGCACCAGGCATATAAGAAAAATTCAGCACAAAAGAACTGGCAGAACATATTCTAAATCTTTACAACCAAATAAAGAAATCGCTTACATTAGTTTAGATAAGGAACAAAGAATGATCTCAAGGTCACTTCCATCCCCCAAGTGACCTGGCTGTATATCCTACATTAAGGCTATAATCTCAGTCTTATCTATTACTTTCTTAGCTTCATTGCATCATATTGTTAATATTATTAATTTGTGCCACTGCCCGTAAAACTCAAAGCCTCATGCCAATTCTATAAAATATATAGGTTGGAACTGCATGAAACACAGCACACAGTGAGTTGCATAAAACTATCATAAAGTGCTATGAAGCATCAAGCATGTAAGTATTTAAGACGACAGAGCACCTATCTTTATTCTTTTGGCCCAAGAAACAAAATAAGAAAAATGTGGGGTTTTTTCCTGCATGACCAGAATTTGTTGGCTTTCAAAAAGCTTCGAGTCCAAGTACAGCTATATTGTTTTTGAATAGGCCTCAGAGAGAATGCATTTTTCAGCTATTCTTCCCCAACTTTTTAAGAACTGCAAAGCTAGCTAAAATGCTTCTGTACCAGTAACCTACTGAAGGCGAAAGACATGCTCGGAAAGCTAGTCCCCAGACCAGTGGGGAATAAAATGCAAGGTGAAGCTTAAGTTACAGGTAGCAGGTAACAGTGCAAAAACGAGCATTGACAATGCACTTTCAGGGGAATATTCCCCCTGATATGTTCGGAAACAAATTCTGCACCTTGTTAATGTTCAGTTTTACACAGACATGGTTAAATATAGCTGTGACATAACGCAGAAATGCTGTGGATGCCAATACAAACCTTCTTTCATACTCCACTCTCCTAAAGAGAAAGACTTTAGCTGTTCAATACTGAGCAGTTCAACGGTCAACTTCATTTGAAAACTTGTCCATTTTAATATATTTTTTCCCCACAACTGACCTTCTCCAGCTCTTCTATACCAGAAACACAGCCGTATTTCTGAAGTTTGAGGTAAGACATGTAAAATGTATCACCTTAAGAATATATGCCTTGAGTGCTAAAATTTATAAAATTTTCATACATTGTGTTGATAGAGAAGTAAGAATTCTGCTAACGTGCCTTTACATAACATTTCATGGTATAAAAATAGTTATCCCACAATGTAAAAACAATACTTTTTTTGTCATAAAGGTTTCATCTACAGATAAACCTTCCTTAATGGTTGTTCAGTGATTAAATTTATCCCTTCAGACATACTTTTAAGACAAACTTTCTAGTACCACAGTCCATTGTAAAATAAGTCAGTTAAGCTATTACAAGGATACCGCATATATGAACTACTCTTACATGCCAGTAAATTCTAGCTGAAGAATTTTAAACCAATATTAAGATACAATTAATAAAAAAAGACAGATTTCCTCATGAAATGTAAGAAAGATGAAGAAGCCAAACGTATACCTTTTTTTTTTTGCTGCTCCTTAACAAGTCTACCTTATTTCCACAGGTTACATAAGAAAGATGTTTTAAAATCAACATTATCAACATTTCAGTGCTGTTTCTAGTAAAAATAGCTTTCAAGAGTAAGCAAGACAGTTATACACACAATAAATCAGGGTATTACTAAATAAGTATCTCAGCTTTTATCTTCTGTCAAGCTCCTTGAAAACAACAGCATATTTAAGGATTATGAAAAACACTTTATATATGTCCTTTTCAAGGAATACCTAAGTAATAGTACTGTAGGTCAATTTTCAGATGTGATTAGCCACACTGTGACCTTTATCCTCCTTTAGAAAAGTGTATGGCATTGCCCACATTTAATATTGTATGAGCATATACAACAGCTTTTAACCATAGTCAAGATGTATTATATAAGCAAATTCCTCATTTGAATATTTATGAAATTATAAGCAGTTTGAATAAGAAGTCAGAGTAACACATAACACACTATAACAGAATTGGGGGAGTTGGGGTGTCTTTTGGGGTTTTTGTTTGTTTTTTTAAAATGGGGCACAAAAAACAACTGCGTCTTTAACCGGTCACACGATAAAACTTTTATGAAAAGTCATCTGGAGATCTGTTCTCTCTGAAAATTAAATATTCGACCTACCTTGAACTGTAAGTTCTGCTTGAGCTTCAATCGTCTCATTTCCATTATCTGCTATGCAGGTATACGTCCCAACGTCCTCTTCCGTAACATCACTGATCTCCAGACTGCCTCCCGCAAGAAGAAGAAATCTTTCATAGCTGTGCAAAACAGGACATATGGGTGATGTGATGGACAAACTGACTTAAATAAAGTGTTACACACAAGTCCTCTGCCTGAAATATCCACATCAAGTGAAGAAGTGTTTACATATAATATTCCTGGGTGCCATTTACAAGGAGCCATGTTAGAAAGGAATTTTTAACCAGATGGTCAAATTCCATACTTTGGCTTCACATTTAAAATTAAGTTCAACTATATCAATTCCACAAAAGTAGCTCATCTTTTTGCACTTTCAGCTTCAGTTCTTCTTAATTAAATGTGATCCAAGGTATTTAGACAATAGGAACTAAAACTTAAGAAAAACGAAATAACACAACCACATCATAAAAAAAAAACAAACATTTTGCAGATACAGCTGGAATGACTTACTGCTTGAAGTGTTAAGTGAACTATAACATGCCAGACTTACGTCTGTACAACATAAGGAACAGCAACGAATATTGTATTATGTATACTAATTGAATTTTTGTAAAAAGATAGCCATTTCAGTAAGATGTAAGATTTCAGAATAAGATACAGGTCAAAAAAATTTCAAAAGACAAATTCAACAAGTTGGCAAAGTTTCTGTACAGAATTTTCTCCCTCTGACTTGTAAAGGGTGGGGGGAAGGTTTATAATTCAGCCCTTATAAACCATCTGCTTTTCATGCTAAATGTAGTAGCTAAATGTAGCATTTTATGCTACATGTAGTACCCTCAGCATTCTTCCCCCATTGCCATGGGGGAACCATCATTCCCCTTTATGCGATACAAATTTGTATAAGAGTTTTCCAAGATTCTTTATCACTCCAAGTGTCCACAATAAGATGCCAGTTACATTACCAAAAGCCCCAAGCCGAGACAACAAATGACTGGATGCTGATCCAGAACCACTCTTACTTGCAGCTGAAAAAACCGGAAGAGTCTACCTGATGGCTTCCTTTCTGGCATTATCAAGCAACGGCTTAGCGGGCAGGAATGGACTGAATTCTTTCAAAATATCAACTGAATAGCGCATTACACCAATTACATTTTTTGGTCTCTCTAGAGTGGCCAATCTACAAAAATCAACCTAATTGCTTTCTCCATTTGAAATTTTACTAGAATTATGTTAGTAGAACCAATGCTCTTACCTTCTTGGAAAGGTAAATTCTTAGGACACAAAGACTTTTGACTCACCTAACTAATTACCACATTAATACTGGTTTATGATACTACTATAATTGTTGATAAAATTTCTGATTCAATACATTTAAAAACTGAAGAAACAAAATCATTATTGGAATTAACTGAAGGAAACCAGTCTTGAAAGCATCCAGGGAGATGTCCCACCCAGGTATACCATAAGGAAAGGGATCCTGTTTCCATGACCTAGTAACAGGAGGACTACAAAAAGTTTGTTTTGTAAGAAGTGTAAAAAAAATGAAGACATTAATAAGTTTTTAAAAAAACGTATTAGGAGCTTTAAAAAGAGGAATGCCTGAAGAAATTGTACAGGAGTATGTGGACAGCACTGCAAACAGGTTCTAGCTAAGAGGAAAACAGCAAGAAGTTTGTCATTAAACTCTGTTTTGGAACCGCTTGACAGTGGTTCAAGAACAGAAAGTAAGATGAGAAGACACATCTTGGATTATTTTGATATGTATTCTATTGTCACTGCAGCCAAAAAAAGGCAGAAGCCTCCTATCATGGATCAGATGAAAACTTAGTATCTAGAAAAAAATAGGAGCTTTAGCAGTAAACAAAGATAGTGAAGGATGATCCGTCTCCTATCTCGAGCAAGAAAAATCTGTACAAAGGAGACGTTAACAGGAGCTGCCAAAACTGTATCACTTTTTTTCCCCCCTCTTCTCCCACTTTCTTGTATTCTATTTACCTGTATTCTATCCAGGTAAATTCATTAGATTTAAACCACACAAGTCGGTTGAAGTTAGCACAAAGCAACTGAACCTAGAAGTCTTGGACTACACCACCTCCAAGGCAAATCTGACCATCCAAGAAAGTTCTAAGACCATCTAAAAAGATCTAAGCAAACAATGCTCTTCCCGATTCTTGAACCTCTTTGTCTGCGTCTGGACATCGACAGTCCACAAACACAGAAGAGCTTTGTCAAAGTGAACAGAAACAATGTCACTGAAACTTATTTGTGAGTGGCATGTTAGACATGTTAAGGCTGCACTAAAACCACGCCTGAAGACAAATAAATGTGTAAGACAAGTCTGGACCTTGACACATCCATATATGCAGTTTTGTATCTTCTTTTATTATGTAAAATTGCTTCTTTGACTATTTGTTCTACCATTCGTGGTGAATTAAATTAATCTGAGTAGCATATAATCTGCCAAAGGCTAAGATGAAAGCAGGAGGAAATGGAGCCAATTGGTAAATGTACTACATCTAGCAGTGACAGGATACAAAAGAGGGAAGAAGGCTGTGCAGAAAGAACTGACTGGATGCGAGAAGCTGAGACTAATAAAATTGCAAAGGAACGATAAATACAGAATGTTAGTGTAATTTTGATGACATATAGTGCCTTTTTCTGGATATCCACCAACTTCCATCATTATCTATCCAAAAGCAACACGTGCCTTACGATACTCATTTTCCCATAGCCAGCCTCTGGAAAAGTGAAGTAACGTGTGCATGGTGAGGCAGCAGACTATGATACTTACTATTCAGCAATTAAGATATTACTAAACCTGAAAAAAAATTAGTAGACCTTGTCACATTAGGCAACAAAAATTTGTCATATAGGATCTCACAAACTACTTGCCACACGGCAGCATTTACACGAATTCTCCTTTTTGTCAAGAAACAAGGTTATATAGTTTTCAGCCATCTAAACTGTGTGCCATACTTGTATTCTCTTTGATTATTTTCCTCAAGAAAACCTAGAGTTGAGTCCAGAGTTTACCACTATGTGATCCAACACAAGTTCACTGCTGTTGAAAACATGGAATAAAACAATCAATCTGTCAGACTCCTTGGTGATTCCTTCTGTATGCATTAGCTGTGGAAGAACTGTGAGCTTAAAGCAAAACTGCTTTTGTAATAAAGTAAAAACATCTTAATTTTGTAAGAACAATGAAGCATTTCCACCAAAGAGTGAAGCAATCAGATTTCAGACACTGGAGGCAAAGAATCAGCTTAATATGAAAGTGTTAACATAATTTAAAGTGTCATTAAAAACAACAAAGATTGATCAATCAAATGTCAGGGAACATCAGAATCAAATTCAAGCCCTTTATATGCATTCCATACAGCCCTCAGTTACACACTCATAATGTACAATTACTTGAGCTACTTTGGATACCTAACTCACACACTTTTTTATGTTTCATTATCACAAAATATAGTGAGCCTTTATTAATTTACTGTATTCAAACAGCCAGTCATACCCTGAGGTTTTGGCTTTTTTTTTTCCCCTCTTTTAAATTACTGTTCCCAAAACATCTTATAATCTATTTGCAGTCTCGGTAAAGTACAGCAGATAAAATTAGACAGTAAATTAGATTATTTTGCAGAAGCTACTACCAGAAAAATCTCCATAATTACTCTGCTATGTTTAATCTTTACTGAGTTGGGCAACTGTAAATCACTTAATACAAATCACTCTGAGTGCCTGGCAAACAATAATATGTAATAATTAAAAATATCACACATTCATATGAAGTATTAAGAAAAAAACCTGCATTAAGAATATGTATGTGATTTTAAAATTAAGGCTTTATTTGAACGCGCACAGCAACAGCATAACATTAATGCCGCAGATGCAACCTCAGCTTTGTAATCTCCTCACTTTAGAAAATTATTAACTATACAACCATGTTGCAGTTTTCTGTAGGCATTTTTCAATCACATAAAATTCTGCTAAATTGAACAGCCCAGTAACACCGAAGAATTAGCTGTACTTCAATAGCCTTATTAAAATATAATGGTATTGTTCAGGGTCCTTTAAAGTATTTATTTTCAGATTAACCGTCTTGTTTACTGTTGCTTTTTAAAGCATTTCCTGCAGTACATGCATTTGTATTTTCTTCCATATATACATCCAAATACAAATCCAGTTACATAATATATACTGTTTGAGCACAGACTGATTTACACACTGGAAAGGTTTCAAAACAAAAGAACATCTTCCAAACATTTGAAACTCAGTGCCCGTCTCCCAAGCTCTGAAAATCCATCTTGGCAGCCACCTCACCTAAAACTTCACTTTTCAACCTCAGAATCATCAAAAGCACAAAACTACTCCTGCATTTGCTAACAAACAAACCCTCACACAGTAAGAGCCTTAGCCAGATGTGACATTCAAAAAAAAAAAAAAAAGGTCAAAGTTGGCAAAATCTGAAAAACTATTCAACCTGTATATAACATTTCCATTATAGCCTTTTATATCAGGTAATATTGACATTAAGGCAGATTTTACTTTAGAAAGTTTTCTGTAAAGGATATATTTTTTATTCAAATAGCTGTATACTTCAGTGGCTTTTCCTACTTCCTTCCATGTCTCTCAATATTTTCTATGTTCCTGGCAGAGACCTTACTCGTTCTGAGTTTATGGAGGAAATCCAGCTGAAAAGGTAGAATGTATATTCACATTACTGAATCACATGTGTGGCAGGGCGGGTGTGCATTCTGTAGTGCCAATCTTAAAGAAACTACGAGCAGTATACCCTATATCACAAGATTATACACACACAAATTCACATGAGCCTAGAGGCTCGCTTCGTATTTTGAAGCTCTAGTTTGGAGCTACAAGCACCAGCACCATAAAGCTCAACCTAGAAGAGGGTTTAGCCTTTTCCTTTCTTTTCAAACAATGTAGTTTTGAGAAAATTATTACATATCATGAAGATTATTAGCTTGACTAGTAAGCCAATTCAATGAAAAGCGTTCGTCACAAGTCACGTGTTTTTCCCAGCGACAGGTTATCGGGTCCAATTTTCAACTTTGTGATTTTTTTTATCTCTGAAATTGTGAATACAGTACGAAAGGCCTCAAAGGAGCAGACCGAAGCCAGACAGCAATGCCGAGGGAAGGGCTTACGGATGGTGCAAGCATACAGAGACCCTTCCTCTGAATAGTCTCTTACTCTTCAGCTTCTCAGGACTGCGACTTCCCCAAGTCCTGGGTGGAACCTGGGTATTTCAGAGTCTTTGATGGACTTCTTTATGAGGAACCAAAAAGTCAGCAGTCTAACTATCACTTACATTTCTTAAAAATCTTTAAGTTAACTAGTTCTGAAAGGATTCCTTGAAGTCGTAACAGTCTTACTACAATCGAAACGTCTACCATTGCATTAACTTCACCAGTTTCTCACTCAACACTCAAAGCTTCCTTCTCTTTCACTCAAATTAGTTTGGAAAATATTTTTCCACAGCAAACTAATTTCATAATGTATTGCATTACAGGCTGCTTGTTTGAACAAGTGCCAAGACTGCCATCATTAAAGTTTACTCATATTTATCCATTAACATAAATCTTACTGCAGTCTTCAACAAATACTCCATCGAAATTAAACACCTTCCCTTTTTTCAGGTCTTATAACAAATAATTAATTCCAAAAACCCACCACTCCCAATCCTTAAAAATAATCTATTTTCCTTAAACATACAGGCTCCTATACATATTCTCCTTAGCAATACAGCCTGAAAGAAAAGTATCTAATTTTGTATTAGATTAATTGCCACAGTTAAAAAGACAAAAGTAAAAGTAAGGTTGTGCCCCTAAACCATTTAACAAGGGGTAAAAATTAGGGACATACCTGACCATGCTATCCGAGTTTTGTTTCCTAACCCATACATACACACAGACATGTATGAATATATATGTATATACATGTGTGTATACATACATATATGTATGTTAATATTAGTCTGTAGTGTGCGTGTATAGACAAAAGCCATGATTTAAGACCCTTTCCCAGGCAGAAGGTGCATTAAAACCTGTCCAGATGAAAAGGATCAGTTTTTTCTTGGGATAAAGTAAAGCCATGCTAATAACAAAAGTCTTACTTTTATATCAAAAGGGGATTTTAATACAAATTAAATGTGATTTAATTTGTAATTAAATTAACAGAACATGCATAACAAGCTAAGGTACCTATTTTGCAGCAGTCTAACTGCAGGCTTTACTCCAACAAAGAATCTTAATTTTTAGTTCTAGAGATTTTCCACTTACTTCATTCAAAAGAATAATACGACAGCTATTGAGGTAAATGGAGTTTAAGAACTTTTTGTTGTCTGCTGTTTGAATCTCTCCTCTGTTAAGCCATAGTCATGGGTAGCAGACTTAAGTGTTTTGGCACAGTTTGATCACTTTAACGAACAAGGAGGAAGCTTTCTCCTACAGAGTTGGGGGCGGCGGGGGAATCAACTTTTCTCCTTTACCTACCTTAAAAGTAAACTCTATAAAGAGCACACATTTCTCTGTAAGGAAAAAAAGCTAAGTGTTGTAACAAGAAAAAAGATTTAAAAATTTCTAAAGATCAATTTGATCAGCAAAGCAAGGTAACTTTACTCACCCATCTCTAGTCAGACCAGAAAGGTTCTGTAGTACAGCAAGCCAAAAGAAATCCAGTTTTCATTGTTCAAAACCCTTTTCTACTCCTTTTTGATTCTTTGAGCAGAAGGAAACATTTATTTCAAATGGAAGAGTAGTATTTCTTTGTGTTTTCCACTTTATCCTCCTTAGTGAGTACACATCCGGAGGATGCGACAACCAGCCGATTCCAAGAACAGACAGGCACCTGCAGCTTTCAGTTGGCGAGAGGCCTTCCTTGGGCTGGGCACAGAACTTGCACAGCTCGTTTGGTGCAGGAATAGAGAAATGTTTAGTAAAACTGTGTTTGGGAAAACTGACAGCCTTGTGGCTCCTGCCTCACCACACAGTGTCCACGTGATGATGGAAAGATGATCAAGAACAAGTGGCTTCAAGCAAAGAGCTGGTGACAGCACAGAGGGAACGCTGTCCTGACTGCCTGGACTGACAACTTGACCCACAGTTCACAGGGGGATCTGTACTTGCAGCAAAAGTCTGCTAGACATAGTGCTAAAAACTAATGCTAAATATTCTGAAATTCAGGTCATACATGGTTCAAATTGTGCACATATGAAGATCAACTATGTTTACTAATGTTATGCCTCAGCTCTCCAATAATTCTCACTCTGAATTGTGAAAAGAAAAAAGCATTTGTGAAGCCCTCAGAAGTTATCGTGACAACCTGCATAGAAAAGTTCATAAGGGAACTAACAGCACTGTATTAAGAGCAGAATTTGAAAATTTGGGCTCTGTATCAAAAAATGAGAAGAAAATAAAAAGGAGAGCTCTTTAGTAAGCGAGCTTTAACCTCCTCCTGCACTGAACACGACATAGCCTAGAGAAGTATGGGGTGCGGGGGTAGCGAAAATTTATAAAGATATGACATGACATCATTTTACATACAAGAAGAACAAATTAAGCTCTCACCAGGCACATTTATTCTGACATTTTATCACATTTGATTGTGCAATTCTAATGAGTCTGTACCATCCTTCGTACGTGAATGATTTCTTATATTTACAAAAAATGAACCTAAATCATGTGCCATCAGATTGACAGCAACACAATTTCTCACTGGTATTAGAACTGTTAGTCACTACCCACAGAAGCTTGCATTTTCCAGATAAAGACAGTTTAAATTACGAGACCCTGAATTTTTTAATTTAAGAGTTGACACAAGAAAAGGAGATATATTACTATCGTTGAGTACTGTAGAAAGACTTGCATATTCCTTTAGCTTCTTTCTGTATCAGCCATGCCACCATATAACTTTACCCCTCGTTGTTTCACGATTAACTTGTTTCCACATTAATCTCATCACCGACTTTGAGGGACATTGAGAACATTCAAGTATCTGTTTGTAATTTCCTTGTTCTAGTAAATACGTTCATTAGATGGACAAAAAGATACCTTTCCTTGACAAGATTTGTTCTGCTTTTTTATACATATTTTCTACCACATTATTTTGAACGAATACACCAGCAACGAGAATGTATTATAGAGTAGTTTTCACTTAATGCATTCCTGAAAGCCCACTATTTTTTTTAATCATGCCTAACATCTTAATATTCTGTTTTAATGAGAAATTATGAAATTACGCTTTCAACACTTATGCTTAAATTCTTACGGAACATTTAGATGTATACTGGACACCTTCACAGCAGAAACAGTAATGCGACTGCAGGACTTCACACACATAATATGCCAACATGAAGCAGTCTTAGCTTTTCTGCAGTGTCCTTATTCCCTTAATTGCTTCTTTTACTCCAGTGGCAATCTAAAAGTAATATATTCTTAATAACCTTCCTGCTTCAAATAAGATTTCTTGGTTTCAGGTGTCTGCAAAAAAAATACTATGAGATTGTTTCATGAGTCTCATCAACTGCATTACTTGTCATAACACTCAGTCTAGAAGCCCTCCAGCATTTGAAAGCTAGCTTCTGTTCCCCTGGTTTAAAATTAAGGAGAAAGCAAATTGTGCTCTCATCTAAAATTTTAACTCTGGCTGGATTCCTACCGTTATATAAAATTATATATGTTAGCCATTACTCACCCTTCCGTGATGAGCTCTTCTTCATTTCTTGTCCACCGGATATATGGAGTTGGAAATCCTACGGCAACACATGGAAAAACTGCACTTTGCCCAGTAACTTTCGTAAGTGAAGAGGGCTGCCTCTCAAACATCAAGTTCTGTGGCACCTCTGGATCTGTAAACATTTTGTAAATGACAGTCGTTACCAGATGCAGAATCCGAAGATGATCATATTAAAAAGAACAAATGAAACATCTCATTTCTTTCCTGCATCTTCACAGGATTGAATCATCATGTTACCTACACAAACCGTTTTCTGTAAGAGACTCTCCCAGCCTCCCACGTGAACATCTCTTCACCATTTCCTCCAGACATGCAAACTGATTTGACTCTGCTGGGATTCCGACTCCTCAAACTCTCTGGAAAACAACTTCAGCTAAAAGCTACAGCCCTGAAACTGGAATTTCCACCAGCTAGTGGAGATTTAGTAAAGAAAGGAGTAGGTTTAACTTTGTCCAGCCAACCTCAGGCAATCTCCTGACTTCATCAGGTAGCTGCCTGAGAAAGTGCTTTTATGCACTAGAAAATGAAATTACTGCAGTAAAGAGTCAACCATAAGCGAAATAAAGTACCTAGATAATTTGCACACTGAAGTAACACAGGATATACTAAACCAAAAATCCATCATGGTTTTCCATCCTTGTGGAAATAATGAATCCTCTGAATTAGTTTTGGTTTTGCTTTGAATTGGGCTGGAGAGGGTTTGTTTCTTTTTTTCTCCCCCCCCTTAAGAACAAGCACAAGCAAAGTGCCTATTTACTCAGTCTTTTACTACAGGAAAAGGCCCCTTTGACTGTGAGAATCGAAAACATACCCACCAATAAAGGCCCTCGAGCAATCTACTCTGAACTAAACTACCACAAATAAATATCAGGAAGAAAAGCTATTTTTCTACTTTCCTAAAAATATCCATGACTCTTCACAACATAACCTTAGGAAAAAGGTTCTAAAAATCAATTTTAAGTAAAACTGCAACCAATTCATCAAGGGGCCTCAGTAACACCTGGACAGAAGATGCAGTTTGTACCCTTTGTCTCTGCAGTAACTTCAGCATGTGCCTTGCACCATCATTAGAGTAAACGAGTTCCTACATACAGCTACAGCGTTTCTCTTGTGTTAGTTATCATAACTCTTTCTGCCAACTGCTCAAAAAACCCAGTGTTTATGCTGCATTAATTGCTGTATTCTTAATACTCAGATGGGCACTTACAAGTTTGCTGACAAGCAAGCTCCAAATCAGACAAGCTATTTTTGGCCCCTCAGTGGGGGCAGATTATTCTGTACCTCCACTACTTCTGCTCACTGAAGCCCATTCTGTGCCTATCACGCACAGTATTTGGCCTGTCTTACCTGGGACCTATGCGATACTCGCAGGAGCTTTTGAAAATTGGTTTTGGTGTTCTTCAGCTCAAAGTGCTAAAAATAATAACTGAGCATTTACAGCACTATGCGAAGAGCATGCACGTGCTCCAAGGTGTAACACGATGAGGTTGCCACCGTATTCGAGAGAACCAGGCCTGATGGAAATCATGTTTCAGAACTGTCCCAGGCAGAGGGAGCCAAACTTGGAGCAATCCTGGATCACACCATCCATCTCAGGCCCACACACAAACCATCATGGCAGCTCTGCCTACCTTCCCTGTTAGAGGGAACTAGTCTGTGGCCCCAGAAATAAGACCATGTGTGAACAGGCGGGTAATGCAGTGAGGGTGACCTGGAGTGGCATATGGAGCAAGCCAAGTCGCAAAAAATGGATGTAACAGATTGCCAGCAAGCAATCACTACACTAGGGAGAGAGTCTGTATGATTTACTGGAGACAGAACTCATTAATGCTCCAAGCTCACAAAAAGGAGTTCACTTCTCAGGTTAGTGGAAACTGGACTCAAAAATTAAGTTGTTCCCCCCCACCTTGCATTCCTATATTTGAAAGCACCTGCTCTCAAGTAGCAGAGCTCAGAAATGTATCCCCCTGCTTGCTCGGTGGCAGATGAAAGGCAGACTGAACGCTCTAAGGAAGCTCACGATCAGAAAAAGTAGAACACTGTCCGTGGATTCAAATCTGTGTGATGCAAGTGCGTGTTCAGTGTATTTCAAAGATTTAGAAGCAAAGCAGAGGGGTCGCTGTCAGGCACACATCAGATAACAATTTAAAAATGGAATAAGATGAATGAAGAACAGATTAATTCAAATCCTTCTTTCAAATACATCTCAGACCAAACAATCAATTACGGGGCCACTCAAGATTAAGAGAGCTTTCCGTGCAACAGTTTAATCCCACTTTAAAAAAAAAAATGCCTGTTGGGAGTGATTTCACAGAACTTCAATATCAACACTTTCAGACTCATGACCAAGCAAGGAAAGAGCGTAATTTGTATTCCCTAATAGAGTTATCTTTAATCACCTTCAGCAAAACATTACAAAAGCAAGTAAACTATATCTGGAGCCAAAAGAATTCGAAAGATCAACACAATATGTAAGTTCATCAGGAAATCGTCAATTGCCAAAAATCAGAAAAGCCTTAAGCATTCGAGGGGCTATAGAAACATGAAGGCAAAGCAAACTAAAATAATTAAGTTATGCACCTTTTCCAAAAGTGCTGCTCTTCAAAAACTGTATCTTTAGTTGAAGAAGAGATGAGCCTTTCTTTTCAGAAAGTCTGAAGAGCCTAATGAAACAAATTCTTTCTTCAAGCACGATTAATTTCCAAAGCCTAGCAAACACCTCGATTTTAAGAGAGGGAAGGTTGCAATTGTAAAATTGGGGTATTTTAAAGTGCACTTTAAATAGAGGAGTGACATAGTCATGAGAAGCAGAAGTATTTATTGAAGGGACCTCTGCAGATGCCTAATGCAACCACCTGCTTGAAGTCCACCTGTTGCCAACACTAGGTCAGGCCTAGCCCAGCCTAGCCCTGAAAACCTCCGAAGATGGAAATTTAGCAACCATCTCTGGCAGTCCTCCAAGCAGTAAAAATTGAATCAGAATTCCAACATGGAGACTAATTCAGAAGAGGCAGCATGAAGTTCTGGAAATAATTAAGAAAACCCATACAAAACACAGCCCGTATTTCCCTAGTTTGGGAAAGTGCGATTCACATTCCTCTCTTAGTCTTGGTCAATTTTCAAAACTTTGCATTAAAACATCTGGTGACACACAGCTCCGTGCAATAGTGTCGTTAGAAACAGAACACACTAAATGTAGAAACAGTTTACATCAGGACTAGACTTTTGTTCTTATAAAAAAACCTAAACATTTCAGCACAATAGGCATAGCTAAACCTTTCGAAATAAAAAGTCATCCCCTCTTTTTGGGTTCTGGAGACTTCCCAAAAAGGTCCAATGTTTTAAGAATCAGAACTTCCTAAATATTGGGACAACTAAAAGTGCCTCAGCTTAAGCATCCCAAGAGCGAGGGACTAAGCACCAATTTCTTTTGGAAGCTTCAACAGTACTTTAAACATGGGATTCAAGCCTGAGAAACTCAGAAATCCCCAAACGTTTATACTCAAAGAAACAGTCAATTCCCTCTTTGTAACATGTCACAATGGAAGTGTATTACTAGTGACTTTTTAAAAGAAGTCTTTCCCAAAAAGCCCTTAAAAGCTAAACCATTAAATATGGCCAAAAAGTATCTGCATGTCTCCAGCCTATCTCCAACCACTGCAGAGCGCAGACACTGATAACTGATTTTGCTTTTCTGTTTCCCAACTGCAAGATATAGGTTAGTCTTCCCAAGGGCCAAAATCCTTTAGGTTAAGTGCCTGCACTCATTTCAAGCTACATAGAAAACAAAACCAAAAAACAACCCAATCACCAGCTTCCCCAACACACATTACACTTAGTTCCACTTAAAATATACAAAAATGCAACAGCGCAGATTCTCACTCCCCTTTGTAAGTATTCTTGTTAGGTTTTTTCCCCCCTATCGCTTGACTAATGTTTTAATTCTTAATTTTTTAAAAGAAAAACAGATTAATACCTGGAAGAATTTTGAGCTCTGCTTCGTCACTGTATTTGGGGGTCCCACCACTTTCAATGATGCAGCGATAGAGTCCTCCATCCATATCAGTAGCATTGCTAATAATTAGAGCTCCACTTGGTAATTTAAATACACGATCATCCAGAAAGACTGGCTGACGATCCTGCTCCCACCTCACAAACGGCGCAAGGTCAACATTGACTTCACAGTTAAGGATTGCACTGTTTCCTTTATAGACAGACGATGATTCTGGCTGACTGGTGAACCTGGGAAGGCCTGCAAATACAAAATAGAAAAGTTAGAAAATAAAAAATTAGAGGTATTCTGAAGATGACATCAAAGCTTTGAAGTCCAAGTCAAGATTCATAAACCTAGTTTAAAACAATTAAGCTGCTCTCCAACTCTTTCAAAATCTTAACTTGATAGCACAATGCTAAGCACAGCTGGTGTAAGGGCAAATAAAACCAATAATAAAAGTACTGATTTAAAAACAAAAGTAGTTTGAGAAACAAGCAAATGTCGACAACAAAACAGAAGTCTCTGGAGTCCTCAAAAATGGGAGGAGACATGCAGGTAACCTCTGCTCACTTCTCCAGTGCTGCTGCTATCCTTAAGGAGTATATAGGACAGAAGTGGCAAAAATCAAGACAGTGTCTCTACCTGGTACAGCCAAATAAATACAGTTTGAACCATATCCTGTAAGAGCCACTGATTCACTGGCAGTGGAACACAGATGCCCTCTAGTACTCACTCAGGAGAGAGTAACAAGGAGAGGTGAAGGCTTCTTGTATGCCTTCCACTCTCAAGTTTACAGTCTACATGACATCTTAATTTATCGCCTACAGGACTACTTATAATGAGGGGTTTTTTCCTGTCAACTTAGAAGCTTTCTTATCTTAAAATTAGAAGTTTAGCAGTTACGAACTTAAGCCAAAAAAGTTGAAAAGTATTTTCTACCACTTTGTCACCAGCCATGGCTAAGTAAAGGTTTAGCCTCACATTAATTTACCTAGGCCATGAAAAGGAGCCTGAGGCTGTTAAAGGACCAAATCTCACTGAAATTCAATGGAAACAGGATATCCCTTTGAAGATTTCAGCTACAAAACCCCTTACATATAGCACCATAAGGTAAAAATTGCATTTATTCATGTTAGTGTAGCTGAGAACTGAGTTTCTCCACAGCGTAACACAAAGGCACCGCTGCCACGCCGACCCAGCAGCACTGCACAACGAACGTGTCACCTTCTGAGTAAAAATGTTCTCCAGAAATACCCAAAGTCTACTGAACGGCTTCACGTTTGTTTTGGGTGGCTGTGTCCCGGTGTTGGCAGTGGGGGAGCTGCCGGAGCGGCCTCTGTGAGAAGAGGCTGGGGACTCCCCGTGCCGGACACGGCTGGGGCTGGTTCCAGCCGTCTCCACAGTGGCCCCACGGAGGCCACTGCTGAGGCAGCCAGCACAGCGGGTGGCATCTCAGTGAAAGCATATCCAATGGGGATATGCCTTCCCCAAGAACGGGGAAAATGCTGCACGAGGAAAGTGTGAGGAACAGCCCTGCAACAGCCAGGTCAGAGCAGGAGGAGGAGAAGAGGAAGAGCAGCTCTGGGTGCTGCCCTGGGGAGAGCAGGAGGCAGGAGCAGTGGGAATGAAGGCATGAAGTCGAGCCTGGGAAATGGGAAGAGGGTGGGGGAAGGTGTTTCAGGTTTTGTCTTTGTTTTCGTGCCACTCTATTTTAATTGGCAAGAAATTAAGTTAATTTTCCCCAAGTCAAGGTTGTTTTGCCCATTGCAGTAAGCGCTGAGTGATCTCCCTGTCTTGACCCATAAACTTATTCATCTTCTTTTCTCCCCCTCCGTCCTGTTGAGGAGCAGAGTGAGAAAGCAGCTGGGTGGGCAGCCAGCAGCCAGCCAAGGTCAACCTACCACATCGTATTTTGCACAACTTCCCGTAACAGGGAAGTATCCGATCTTCCAACAGAAATAGCCCATCCACCATTACTGGTGTAAGCAAATGGTTCGATAAAGGCAACAGAATACAGTATGGGGGAAGGAGGAGGACAAAGCACGGGACAGGAAGAAGAAAAGCCTCCTCACTCTCCATTTTCCATGGTGGTTAGCTATATTATCAGCTCTCCCTTTTGCAGCTTGCACAGAGGTGGTTGTGCAGTCAACACTGACACAAGGCAAGGCACAGCTTGCTAGCTGCAGAAACAGTCTCAAAGTAAAATTTTCATTCCTTTTCGTGCTTGCACTTAAAACTAATATTATCGTAGAAACAGTCAGCACTCTCGACATCTTACCTTTCCCTCTCAATAGCGCACAGCTTCAAGTACATATTATGATTTTTTTCTTTAAAGTCAGTACACTGTGTGCCTTCAATATCAAAGATGGAAAGTGGGACTCTGGGTTGCACAAATTAAACCATCCTAGTACAATTATTTAAGCATGAGAACAGAGCCTGCTGGGAAGCCATAGGCTCTGGTAACCTTTAATTCAATGCTACTGCACACAGCCAAGACCCCAGATCAGAAAACACAAACACAAGCCCTCTTCACAGGTAATACCTCATAGTCACAATTACACGTGAATGAGGCTGTGACAGTTTAGGTCAGCTCTCACCTTTTCTACTTCTTCTAGCAAGCCTAAGGGTGAATCTCTTTCAAAAGTTTCATATAATCAGAAAAATTCTCATTTATCTCTTGTGAAGATGATTCTTTTTGCATTGTTTTAAATACTCAACTCATTTCCAAACAGGTCAACCCAATATTTTTACAAGTCTCACTGCACATGTATCTATCAAGAACGCACTGAGAATTTAACAGTAATATGACCAATCTTATCTAGATTTTTTAAATTTACTTTGTAAATACCTAGTTCAGTGCTTTGCAATTCTTTCTTCCTTTAAAAAGGGATAATAAACAACCACTCAGACCAGGGACTTTATCTTGATGTTGAATTATACAAAATAGCCATGGATGAAAAATACTGCACGGTTCTTCAATGTGAAGGGGAGGAACGGGAAGGGATGAGTTATCTACCTCTTGTGCCTCAACTTTCTAGAAAAGTATATTACCACATGCTGCTTATCAGTTATATACTGGTGCTGGAATTCCATCTCATGTAGTTTTCTCTGTCCATATTCACTATATTCCACTGCCTAAGAAAGAATCTAACACACGCGTATCTTTAGTTAAATGGTACTTTCTATCACTTCCAGCTTGAATCCCTATTTACTTTCAGGAAAATCCCAAGGGTTTTTTGTTTGTTTGTCTTTTAAACTGTCTGATCTTTGCTCTCCAATTTTTTTTAGACATCTTTGGAGAAGCAGCAAGAAGCAACATCTGATATCACATGTTCAGGCTTTTCTCACTTGAGTGAAAAACTTGGACTGTAGAATTGTTCATTATTAGCACCCACTTAAGTACAAATTTTAATACATACTTTTCACAGAACTTTTATATATATATTTCTCGCATACAAAAATAAGTCTGAACCAGGCCAACGGCACCAACTCTGGTGCTCTGCAATTAAAGCCAAGCACATAGGAGATTTATTTGAGCAAACCCACAAAACACCATCTTCACATCCTATATTAAACGTAAGACCTATAGTAGAAGACCAAAATCCACAAACTATCACGTGCCACCATGTGAGAGATCAAAAATGTTAATGCAATGAGAAGCAGCAGCATACTTGCTCTCTAGCTGTGGCTAACCTCGGATGCTACAGAGAGAAAACAAACTGAACATAAAACATGTATATAATTGGGGAGGGGATACAAAACTAGAGATTTCCCAATCCTTCAGAATAGCCAGACTGAATTCTAACACGTTACATTTCTAACATACAGCTCACCTCTGTTTTGTCAAGTAATTCCTTCCATAACCTTGTGCAGGTCCATCTCCGACCATTACGTACTTCCCCCCCCTTGGAGTTCTATCTGGAGGCTCCTTCCACAACTTCATTCCTCTGAGAAGAAAGTTTCTAGTTTCCCCTCCCAGTGTATTTACAACCAACTTCTAGTCCTTTGATCTTGACCTTGTTTTGGTATTATTTTGCATCTGATATTTATCCATTACTCCCTCCCTCTAAGGTATTAACATGAATAAAAAAATCATAGCTTCTTTCAACTTTCCTTCTGCATAGTTGATGAAGCTACAATCTTTCATTTCTTTTCCTCATTCCCCTAGCCATCCTATCCACCTTTAAAGACTCAGAATTGCAGAATCATTTGGGTAGGAAGGGACAGAGCAGAGTCAGCTACGAGGTCAGAGCAGGTTACTCAGCGATTTGTTTAGTCGGATCTTGAAAATCCCCATGGATGGAGACTGCACAACCTCTTGGGCAACCTGTTCTACCACCTGACTGTCTTCACGGTGAAGAACTTCCTCCTTAAATCCAGTCAGAACCTCTCTTGCTTCAACTGGTATCTAATACCTCTTACTCTCCCACCATGCACCGCTGGCAGAACGACAAAGACAACAGACAAATTGAAATGCCTATTGTAATTTAAGATCACAGACATCCACGTAAACATAACAAAATTGCTTCTCTGTGTCTATGGAAAAGATCTTCCCAAAAGATTTCACAATCACGTTAGCTCTCTGTACATTGGCAGGTTACAGTCAATCCTATAATCCACCAACTAGACCTCTTTTTGCTCGTAAAATCATCAGTCTTTCTGTCCCAACTTAGTACAATACCAAGAATATTGCTGTATCTGCATGACTTTGCACACTGTGCTAATAAGTTTCACCATTATTCAGTCCACAGCATCATTTAATTCCTCCTGTAAGATCATCAAGGCCACAGCAAGAGTAACAAGGTCTCCCAAATTTATCACACTTGATAATTTTGTAGGTATATACTTTGTTCTTATAGCAAAATGACTGGTGAGGATGCTAAATATGATCTTTCTAAACTCTAGTCTCTGAGGCATCTTTCCATTCTGAAAATCTCCCTCTCAATATAATCCATTAAATTTTCATAATTACCTTAGATTCTTACCAATCTCAATATTCTCATTTAAATTTCTATCATTTTGACCTTTAATAATTTCTAGCGGGACAGCGTATCAAAAGGCTGTGTTGCAGCACGCCCATCGTACTATAGTGCTCCAAGACATCAATTGCTTCATCAAGAAACTCAGATGCAAACCGCGGACAAAAGTCATGTTACAGTTTAGCCTTCTTTCCATTTTCCTCTGTCTTAATCACCCCCGCCTTCAAAATCCCTTTAAAAAGGGCACAGTGTTGCGATCAGACTAACTGGTCTATGATCACCCCTTGCCTTTTTGGACACACATTCCACATCAGTTATTCTTCAAGAAGAATGTACTAGCCCCTGAATTCACAATTCATTAGAAACCTTTATTAAGAGACCTGCATATTAAGCCAATTCTTTCACCAGCCTGGAAGGGAGTCCTAGACCTCCTCATTTTGTCAGATGAGCACCGTGACTTCTGTTTTCACCTCAGCTGTCGTAACCTCTTTACCCTTCGCAACTACCACTTGTACAATCATCGGCAACTTATAGCACAAATGAGAACGTTATTGGAGGACTAAAGCCCTGCAATTTCTAACATAAAGCTCAACTGCGCTTTAATTTAAATCCCTTACTAGTACTATTCACTTTTTGGACAAGACAGGCATTGTATATTCTGTTGTGTGCAGGTGCTCCATTAAGGATAAATAAGCTTTAAGAAGGCTTCATTATTCACTAACAATCAAATTACAGTTCATTTTCCAGGTCATCTTAAATGCTAGTAAAACCTTTATTTGATCATAGTTCTGTGTGTTTTGAAGATACGTACGTTTTAACCTAGGCTATAATTTTGTCCTAAAGAGTAATTTTCTCTTATTCTACGATTATTTGCAATTTGCACTGCTTAAAAGCCTCCATTGTGGAGAAGGACCCTTTTGCTTTAGCCAACAGACAACCACAAAACAATAATGATGTATTACAAAAGGCGCTCTAAATATAAGCCTTAATTACTATTAATTCTGAGACCTGTTTATAAACACAGTAACAGGTCCCAGAGTGCTGGCATACCTCCTGCAGCAGTATACTACTAGAAAATACCCTTTCATCTACTAGTCCAGAGTCTTTCCATTATAGAGGTTCTCTTTTCCTCTTTGAAATATCAACTGATCGACTTGTGAGCCTGCATTTTCTTAATTTTCTAACATCGTTTTCAAATGCATTACCACCTAAGCAGATTCAGTCTTTCTATTTAAACTACAAACACATTTAGAACTATTTTTTAAAGTTAATTTAAAAAAAAAAAATTGATACTTTTTTCTCAATGGTTTGCATTTCTCAATCACTTCAATCAACAAGACTACACAAGAAGATCTAATGAAAATCAGTTACATTTCTAATGAGCAAGCAGCACCCACTCTTCACCCACATGTTGCAAGACATTCAGTGAAGATATTACCCCTTTTTTTACTAAATGAACATAATGATAAATGATACTTTGGGGCTCTGATATTAAAGATAATTTTTTCCATGTTTGTACATATATTAATCATCCCATGGCAGAATAAATACATTATGTATCGATTTTAGGACACTGAAGGAAAATACTACAGACCTAGCAGGAACATAGGTTAATAAACTCAATTTAGGAAGGATGATTTTCCACTTGGAACATTCTCTAGACACTGGTAGGAGAACACATAAGCAACAGTGCAATTCTCACATGCATACAATGGGGGGGGGGGAAGACAACTCTGTCCCTATTTTCTCCTTCCCTTTTGTCTCTCCCCTCCCCTCATCAGAAGACCAGAGCAATGGTAGGAATGCGAATGATCTACTTCATGCAAATTTGTTCCATTTAGACGGCATTCCCAGTCTAAGCATTACTGAGATTTGTGGCCCATTGTCTCGATTTCTGAAAAAGCAAAGATGTGCCTAGAAGACCAATAATTCCCATGCTCCTGGAAAACACAGATGGTAAAAATTCTGGCTGTAGCCTGCTGCCTTCAGTGGACCCAGTATTTCATCTCCTGTACTTTCCAGAAGAGGAGGAATTCATTCCACTGAGCCAGATGCTAATCTAGTTCAGCAGTCTCTCTGCAACCATGGTCAGTGCCAATCATTTTCAAGGAGGCTGAAAGAAAAAAAATCTTCCATAATCAACAATTACTAAATAACTTGCTCATATGACAATGTTCTAACTAACTTCAAAGTAAATGCTTGCTTCCTGCTCTAAATACTGACTGTCAGCAGTCACTGTAAATGCTTCATTTTGTTTAACACGGATGCTATTACCATACACGTATTCAATCCTCTTTAGAATCCTACCCACCTTTTGGCATAAATCTTGCCAAATCAAGACTGCAAAACAAAAATAAGAGAATAACTTCCTCGTCTCAAGGGTAACAGAAGGCTGCACAGGAATTCACTTTATCCCTGCCCTCAGCAGGGTTGTGTACCCTTACTCCACGGTCACAAGCCTGTCAGATCAAGTCTTTGCGAGCATTTTTGTCATGTGCCTGAGTCTCCTCTATTGCTACTCCACAGACTGGAATTTAACATAATACTTTGGGTAAGCATTAAATAGCTCTAAGCACACACACATATTACATGTTTATGCAATTAACTGTTTCCAGGCTTTTTTGTGGCTTCTCAATGTGCTCAGCAAATGTATTCCCTGTTTTTTCCCTTATTATTTTTATTGCAGTAGGGAAAATGTAAAACACAGGAATAGCTGACAGTTTTTCCCCACCTATTACCTCCTGTATACCAGCTATGAAAATCCTGTTGCCCAACATTACTCTTACACAAGTTTCTCATAACTTACCCAAGTCTAAACTAACTTCAGCAGTATCATCTACAAACACTGCCACCCCACAGCTTTCACCTCACAATCCTTCTGCATTTAACTGTTCCGTTCAAACACAGAGACTGTGAACGATTACACAAACTGCTGACAATTTCAAGACACTTTAATTTTTCCCCCTTTTTTGTTTGCCTAATCCAATTTGAACTTACAACAAATCCACAACTCTATTACTACTTTATTAAAATAGCCTCTTGGGAAGTGTGAAGATTTTAGCAATGCTAGTAGGTAAAGGAGTACAGAAACATGATATCCTATTGTTAAAATAGCTACAACATCTGTTACCCTTCAGTGAAGCCGCGGATCTTAAAGATGCTGCATATTTTGTTAGCACATCAGCTTCTCACTCGAACCCTGTTAAAAAATTAATAAGTCCAGCCATCTGTGGACACTTCATTAAATTATCACAGCTCCTTTTCTTCTCCTTTCCTTGAACATTATTCAGCATCATTTGTCGGAGTGGCAGAGGTGTGAAACATGTTTTAAAATACAATTTTGTTAATAAGACATATTTCATGAATCTCACTAGCGAATAGATTAGACTTCATAATTACAAAACATTCATGGAGAACAGAACTCCAGCATTACCTAAATTAAGGCCAGATGCTTCTAGTCGTTTCTACAAAGGAGAAACACGCACTATCACAATTTTTTTCCCCTTGCTTAGACAAATTAGACAGGAGAGAATGCAACCTGGCCTAAAATCTGGGCAGGAGACAACCAGTCAGGGGAGATAGAGTATTCTTAGAAGGACTATAACATGAAGACAGGAAAATCTACCAAATGTCCTTGTTGGCTAAGCTAAAGCGAAAAGTATGTGGAATACACAACAGGAATGAGAAATTTCAGCACATAATCAGAATTCTGGCTTTGTTAAACAGAGAGTTGGTAGCATAATTAACATGGCATCCTTTGATCAGAATCAAGAAATAGAGGAAGAGGGAGAGGATGTCATTGTACACATCAGTAACACACACACTGACATCTCTACCTATACGCATATAATTAACACACACGGAGTAACCTGGTATGACCTCAGAGCCGCTTTGAACAGGCAATTGAACAAGAGATCTCCCGAGGCCCCTTCCAAGCTCCATTATCCTATGACACTACGATACGGAGAAGCTATACAGAAAACTACGGAGAGATATAGCAAAATATTGCACAAAATACTGTGCAAAGAGGAACAGAATTACATCTGTCAAAACAAACTTCTAACAGGGAAAGTTAGAGCAAAATTGATCATGCCCTGGAGCACAGGGTCAGATTACACAAATTTGAGGTTGCCACCATCCCCTCTCAGACTTGGATCGGAGCTTTGCCACAGAACCACGAATTAAAAACAAAACAAAGAAACCACACATACGAAAATTTAAGAGGGTATTTGGACTAGTAAAACACATCAGAATATTCTAAAGTTTTACCTGGCAAAAAAGTTTCTCACAGAATTTATTTTAAACAAAAAGTGTTTACATAGTTCTCATTTACATACCAGTGGTAGACTTTGCAAGGCCTAGTATCCTGGAAACCCAAACTGAAATACCACAGCATAAGAACACAGCCATGTAGATGTCAGAAAAAACTCACAAATTGGTGTGATCAAATCTGATAGAGTATTACAGATCGGTTCTGATTTTGCACCAGGACACAGAAAGCTCAGAGTACCTGTTGAACTCAGTTCATCAACGGAAAAAAAAAAAAATATAGGGAGTCCTGACTTCTTAAGAAACTTTGCTTAGTCTGGAACAACTCTTTACACCCAAACCAGGACACAATAATCCCACATGAGCTTCTCTTGCAAAAGCTTGAAAAGAAGTGAGACAAAAGTCAATAAAATAATCCTGGTGAAACCACTAGACTCGTGACTGACAGCACAATATTGAGTAAGAGACAAGTCAAACATCTAGAAATAACTTTATGATGCCACTTTGCCAAACACTACTTTTGACAGAAGTCCCAGGAATGACGAAGTACTAAAACAGACCAAGAAATAAAGAGCAGACATAATGTACATCCTGATATTGTGTCAATTGGGGTATGGGTTCCTAACAAAAAAAAAAAAAACCCCACACACAAAAAAAACCCAAACCCTGAAACAGCTGAGTGTATGCTTGCTATGCTTTGCGACATCCCAAGTCTGTAGTGATGATCCAGGCTTACGGCCTGACTAGCTGCAGCTCCAGGAGAAGCGGTAGAGGAAAACCGGTCTTTGATAAGGTATTGAAAGCATTGAAAAACAAGGACAACAAGACTAGACAATAGACCAAGGCTAAACAAACAAATCCAAATTCTAGTCAGATGATATCAAGAAGAGATCAATAAATTATTCCAGGAATGAAATGGGAACAAGAAAGGTGATTCAAGGAAGATCTTCAAAAATACAGAGGTCACTGATGACAACCATAAATGACAGTAAACGTAATGGGGGGTGAGGTGGGGGGGTTCATCCATGGCACAGCAGAAAGTCAGGCTCAAAGTCCTGCAAGAAATGGCACAGGAATACAGAAAAAAATAATTCTGCTAATGGAGTAGATGAAATAACAGCACCATTAAAATCAGAGACAGGACTTGTAATTAAAGGGCCAAAGAACAGAACAGCTCCCGCATCAATAGCGGCAGTTCAAGGCGGCACAAAAAGCTGCAGTAGCCACAATGAATTTGATCTATACACTCACAGAGAAACGTAGTAAGTAGATATTTCTAACACCACAGAAAAATGAACTGAGGGGGTGCAAACTATGGGATAATTTATTTGGTACTGTTGAAAGTCATTCTAATAGCAAGGACAATGAAGAAAGCACTGTGGGATTTTAAGAGAAGACCTTAAGATAAGGTATGCAGATTGCCTCATCATTTAAGGAACCTCAGGTCTTGATCAATAGATTGCCTAAAAAAAAAAAAGTAGAGGCTCACAATTACTCTAAAACAAAATCAATAGCCATAGCAAATGAAGAATAAGATCCGAGTATTCTGGTGAAAGAAAAGAGCTTGACAGTTTAAATAATTTTAGATCCAGGCGAGGCTATCAATTACAAAAGCTCATGTGAACAAGCTATTCAAAGGAGATTAATGCACAGAGAGGACTGTCATGATAAATTTATCAAGAAACTGGAAGAAAGGAAAGATCAGAAAAACTTTTGCAGGCAACCCTATAGACAGTAATAAAGACAGCTGGTACCTGACAACAGACATTTAGAGATAGGAAATAACCTAAACAATTTCACAGAGAAATACTCAGAATCCATGAATAGAAAAGAAACTTGAAGACTGACATAACAGGAGACATAAATACAAAGGAGAAAGAACTTCTATAGATACAAACATCTAGCTGAAAAAGATGATGTCTAGAGACAACAAGGATGCATGGCAGAAAGGAGGAGAAACACTAAAAGGAGTATAACTAGCAAGTTATTCGACAAAATTGTAGTTCACTCAAAGGGACACAGAGAAAAACAGCTAAGGTGTGGATTATCACGCTGCTGACCCTTGAATCATGGACCTTGAATCAGTTGCTAGCAATTAAGCTCATCATATCAGGGAGAGTTTTTTAGAGGTCTCTCCATAATGAAGCCTTTCTTTGCTTGATTTTTAATGTGTTCAATTTAAGAACAGTCACAAAAGAGCAGACTGACAGTGCATCTAATCCAGGAATGTGACTTCAGAAGCTATTAGAGAAGAAAGAGCAACACCTTTACAGAAACCTATAAATTACCTAGAGACATTTCCCCATCCCCCCCCCCAAAATAGGGATTTATATATGCAAATAAGTAGGAGTTGCAAGGTTTTTTGATAATTTTTAACATTTTTATTTCTAATGTACTTATGTGAATGATGAGACATACCCCATGCTTTTAAGAATGTTACCAAGAACTAACCTCACTGAAATTAACATAGCAAGTTTCATAACTTATTTTTTCCTTATTAAAAATAATTTTCCTCCATTTTGTTTCCTTTTCAGTGTTATTAAACACTGTTCCGAAAAAATAATTTATCATACACACATTTCTGCCATGATATTTCTTACCCTTACTGCTTTTGTGTCATCTTTCATTTGGGTAGGTGTGATAGTACAAGTTCTTACCATTTTCAAAAGGCAATATTCAGTTGATCAAAAATCTGAACAATGCCAGCGTGGAGACCCTTTACTTTTACACTAACTAAAGCAGAAACGTCTTGTTGAATCCCACACTAGAAAATGCAGGGAGTTAAGAATACAGGCTACATAAGTAACTATCACTTGCCTGACAGTCTGGGATTTAGTGAGCAATCTATGCGAAAACTTGTCAAACAAAATTACAAAAGGGATTGCTGGTGCTGACATGCAGAACATAAATACGGAAAAAATACATATTTGAGTGAAAATATTAACAAATGAGAAAGCTAATCTACACAAAGTTCATCCAACTTTCTTGTTTAGGGGTGTTGATGCATCATCAATATGCTCTCACTATCTACTTTTGTAACACCACCTAGAATCACCCATCAACAGATCGTCTACTACAAACCCAAGTGATTTTAGAAATTTGGCACTAAAGCTCTCTTTCACAGAATTCATGCTTCTCTAGAGATTAACTATATTGCCTTCCATATTTTCAAAACCAAAGGTCAAGATTTGAATGTATACTCCAGAGAGCTTTAATTTTTATGTAAGTTTAATTTTACAGTAAGTTTATATTATTTTTTGAAGCATATTAACATAAAGACAACTTCGTCCATTAACCAAACGCACAAAGGATACTTTGCTAATTACAAGACTTCAGAATTTAAGTTTCAAACTGGTAAACTGATAAAACCTAACCTTTTTGGTTTATAATGACATGGAATGTTGCACCTAAGAGAATGCCTAATTAAGAAAATCTTAACTTAATGAATGACCACAGGATTTAAACACTTCTGTGCTGTGTGTTTAAGAATCAAGAATATTAGCTGCCACAACCATCTTAAACAAGATATTGCAGCAAGAAGGGAGGTTTCCACTGCATGTAAATGGGACAGCTGGTGACAAACACCTCAGGTCTCACCAGTTTGGATTTTCCTCCCGCATCCACCCACCTGAGAAAAGGATCCATAATCACACCCCTGCCCCCGCTTTCTGACTGGGCTCAGTAAGGGATCTCTCATTGCACTGAACATTAACTCCATTCTAGAAAATACATACTAGTTTGTTTTTTCTGAACGGTAATATTAAATTGTTACTAAAGCAGAAAGTCCAGGCACAAGTGTTACAGATCTACTTGTCCCCGCTCTCCTATAGCTACAGGAGGTGATTCGTTACCCTCCAATGAGCATAAATAAGCCTTAACCAGCTCACTGACCCACACAATTAGGGACAGGGATAGTATTAGTCAAAATAGGCTGTTTGATTTTATTCAATATTAGGTGTAATAAACTTTAAACACAAAAGCTTAAGTAAACCTGCATTTTTAAATAGAAACAGTGGTTTTAATATCATTCAACCAGCAAATTAGAATCTCTTCACCTAAGCTGTAACTTGATCATTAGATATCAATGAAGAGTTTAAAAACAAGCAGGTCTAAAATTCTCCTGCTGTGGCCTTTCTCCCAGGATTAGAACAATCAATTCAGCTGCAGACAAATTGTACAGCTATCTGCTTTGGATGTGGCAAGAAGCTGTCTGATATTAAATCATAACTTGGTATACTGCTTTCATATGAGTTGCTGGAGAGAACACAGCACTCTAAAAAGCAGGATAAATTAACTGGATAGACAAGGACTTGATGCATTGAGGAAATACAGGAAGCAATTCCTGGCATGCACATCACAAAATCAAGGGAGACAGACCAATTGCTGCCCAAGAGGAAACAGATCCTGGATCAGACGCAACACTTCTTCCCCTCCTAAGTCTAGAGAAGTTACTATATTGATACCCTGCTGATCTCTCCAACACTTTCAGTTCACATATGAAACGACACAGTTTTAGTTTGGATAGGTTTCTATTGATTCATTTTAGAAGAATTATTTCAGCCATGGGCAATTCCAAGTCCTCTCCTGCCATACCCCCCAAGAAGAATCAAATTCAACCAAATTCTGGAACAAAAATTATACCCTAACTCTCTAATACCATGCAAGAGGTACACGAGTCATTCAAGATCAGAGTAAAACATCAACATCATTTTGGTTTGGCATTTGTTTGGGTTTTGTTGGAAAGAAAGAAGGAAAGGAAATAGATGGTACGCCAGCAGTCTCTCAAAGGCAAACCTTTTCAGGTTGCACACCCAAGAAGTGAAGCGCTCAGTATCACAAATTACTTCAATTACTTCGGTTCCCATCTCCCAAATTTATGCAGTTACTGTTCAAGAAAAAGAAAAAGTAAATGATGACTAAGTCTATGAATTCATTTTTCCTAACCTTACACTGAAAATATTTATAATAGTTCTGAATCTGGACCCTTGCTTTCAGTCCAAGTACTAATATAGATCAGTCCAAGGGCTCACATAGATTTTTTTTTCCTACTTTAATTGGACAATTGTGAATTGTAAGAATTTAGAATGACATATAAGGTAGAACATTTATTGTCTTAAATGTCTAAATGCTCACGTTTTTAGTAACAGCTGACAGAAACTGTACAAACTGCAGTTTTGTTAAAAACACCTTTCCCATTTACTTGTCATTGACAAGAAATGCATTTTGATCTAAGCCAATTTACGAAAAACGCAGATTTTTTTTTTTCATAGAAGATGTATTTTTGCAAGGAAAATTTATCACCCATGTCACTTACTTTTACTGGTTAAGTGCTCTTAAGTAGCCTCCCACTGAAGCATCTATGCTCTCAGGTTTTTTCCAATTCCAAGGTCAGAAAGTTCTTTATTCATTAAGATCGGATCAAGATTTTTTTCCCCTCACTTTTAAAGGAAATATGTAATACCGAGTAAAAAAAGTGCTGTTATTTCTAATCTAACTGCATCTCTGAGGAGCTGGTATATGCACATAGTTTGTTCTGCTCAGCCACTGAACTAAGCTTCTCTCCTACCCTTTAGGGATGGCACACACACACAGTCCAGTAAGAAAAAAAACACCGTTCAGTTGTAATCTTCAAAGTTAGGCAATCTTTGCAAAAGATGTGCAATTCTAGAACCGTACAACCTGGCTACTTTTATGCAGTTCCTAGTAGTTATGGCAAAAAGCAAACAAAGTTTCAACCCAAATTTATGTTTGAGCAAAATTCTTAAGTATTCACCATTGTACATACATAAATAAGTAATTTTGATATTAAGTAGCTAAATACTATAATATACCAGAAATTAAGCTCTCACAACCATGACATACCTCTTTGATGATATGCCTTGAAGAGACCTAGCTTTAACTGCGAGAACACATCCATCCAGGTCCTCCCCTCCCCCACCAGCTGTGCTCAGGGAATGTGCTGGATAATCATTTCTTGGCTACAACTATCATCCAAAAACTGTAATGGATACGGAATAACTTATTTCTACATGGTCTTCTCTCAGCATACTCATTTACAGCATCCCGGTACATTATAAAAAGTAATACTCTAAATTTATTGAAGAGAAATTCTTTATTAGCCCATTGAGAAAAAGACAAAGCATGGAGATCTTCTTGAGGACCATATAATGAGCCTGCAATAGAAGCAGGATTAGACATCAGCATCTCCTGGCTCCTAACTCATTTAATTACGCCAAGCCACATTACATGAAATACCACAGTAGTTGCTCATCCAGGCCTCCTATAATTTCAGTAGCAGTTATGCAGACAGCTCTTCTAGCCATCAATTTGGAAGCCCAAAGCTAGATATATTCAAGATGCAAATGAACCTTAAAAAGGCAATCTAGTCAGCTAAAAATTGGAACAATTTCTCAAGTGAAGCTCATTCTCTACATCTCATGTATTGATATCAAGTAAATCGTATTGGTCAAGCACAACTCAAGGGCTTGATATCCTCGTTATTGAGAGGTCCTGCGCAATGCTATGCAGCAGGCTAGAGAACACAGTTCACAGCTTTCCTCCTCTGGTTGCAAGTCTCCTGCTCATAAGGAATCATCTCCACTTTTTGCAATCCCCTGACAAAGGGTCACGTATCTTCCAAGCTGTACGAGACCTGAGGGAGCAATATCACGGGGCATTTCTTTCACCACACAACCCTATCCCGTTTCCTGGCCCCCGAGCTTGATTCTGTTCATGGATGGAGACAGGTCAGCAGAAGGAATGGAAGTGATTGTGTACTGCATGTCATGTGGATACGACCGTACCATATACAAAGGGACAGGTAATTGCATAGTCAACACATTCTGACATTTAGCCTTCAGATACTTCATTTCACAGACAAAAATATTACTACAAAGGTTTTAAATGAAGTTCTGAAAAGAAAAACAGCGAAGACAAATTTTATTAATGAAACTGCAACAATCCCTCTGCCACGCCACAGCAGTAGGATCCCAAGCCAGAGGCTTCAGCCGGCCAGAGTCTGAGCTCCACGATTAGCTGAATGAACTAGCAGAAGGAGGAGGATTTATTCAGGTCAGAAAAGCAAAGAACTACAGAGAACACCGTGCTGAGGAGCACGAAATGCTAGAGCATACTTGGAATTAAACTCCAAATCTTTCTTCCAAGTACGTACATGATGTGCCTCAACCCACACAAGTCACTCAAGTATTACTAGTTGTAAACGGAAAAACGGGAAGTCTATCAAGGTTTCGGTGTTTGTGTTTTCAACACAAAATAATACTTGAAGCTGCACCATGATTCTGAAGTTTTCAGAACTACTTTTCAGGAAGAAACAATGCTCATTCTGGACTGTGCTGCAGCTGCAACGTTTTCAGATTGTTCCAAAAGAAATATTACATTTTCACTAAATACAAATGTGCCTTTTCTGATTGTTGAACCCTTGTAGATTTTGATACTGCATGGCAGAAATATTTAACAGAAGTGGTTTGGCTGTACTTTTTCCAAAAGTAATTACAAAATGAAGATTTGAAAATAAAATTTCTATGAATATTTAAATGAGAAATAATAATATAAGGAGATTATTTAATCGAGGTGGGAGAAAAAAGGTCATAAGCTATCACCAAGAGCTTTTTGAATTGATGAAACTCGGCCATACCTAAAGCTAGTATCAAGGCAGTGATACAGCTACCTCATCACAACCAAGCAAACTACATATAAAGCTCAAAGCCAAGTATTACCAAATGCAAAGATAAGTGGAAGAAGAGGAAGAAAAACAGATGGATTCACTTGGGGAAAAAAGGCGACAAGAGGTAAAATAATTAATTTACTGAACAGTCTTTAAATGGACATATAGAACTGATAAATCCGTATGAAGAAATTCAGTGACACTGTCACGCTTCAGACCTTTTAGATCTTCATGTATCTGTTCTCTCGATAAAAGCTTTATGAAAGCTTTAACTAAGTAGTAGTAAATAGTGACTGGAAAAAAGATCATCTCGGGAATATTTTTAACCTAGTATCATTATACTTCTTACTAAAAGACATACAAATTCATTTTTCCAAGATGAATTACAGACACAGTTCCCCAAAATTTTTTAAATCTTTTTTTTTTAGTCCATGTTTTGTAAGACAAATTCCAACCTTTCACCCTTCTTAAGATCTAACTGGCACTTAAGTATCAAAGACAGATTTGCATTTCAAAGGCCAATTAAAAAAACATACTGTAGTAAGGCACTGATTAAAAAGTGTTGAGGCTTTACATAAATTAGTTCCTTTGACTTTCCCTAGTTCAAATCCATCGTAATAATGGCAAAACCCTACACATTATATGGACTATATGATCACCACACCATCTCCCTCCACTACCCTGATGTTTGTGTGGTCATATTCTGGTTAAAACATAAAGCAAGCAAAACCACTTTTAAAAATAAATGAATTATTTCACAAATCCAGTTTAGAGCACGATAACATGCTTAAGTTTGCAAAGCAAGAGGAACCAAAGAAGGAAGAAAACACTGGCAACGACAATCTCAACCTTCATTTTCTAGAAGGAATCAAAATGGAAGCACACATTTAACTGGAAAGAGAGATACAGGTATCCTGAAACTACTGATCTTTAAAGAAAACTAACAAATTTCTTGCCGTTTGCAGTTTCTAAAAATCAAAGATTTACTACCAGAAGTCTGTAGAACAGTAAATAACTTACTTTCAAGGTGCAGTAGCATACAATTTCAAGTTACAGACTAATCGTGCTGATTTAAAGTATTCTTTATAATGTAATACTTTATCATAACTTCTGACTTGCTTTTTAAATCACATGAGAAACTAGATCAAAGAAGGAAAAGATCAATTTTTATCGGAGTCTCAGTTGCCACAGAAACTTTGACTCTCACACCTCAAAAAGCCTGAAGAGTAAAGGCTTCTCGTCTATTATCCCGTATGGAAAAGGTTCTTTAAAAGCATATTGTCAAACACACTACAAACTTGCCAATCCACGCCATCATCAATTTTCCCCTGGCACAACATGTTTACAGCACTGTGTCAAAAACAAATTGAAGCAAGAAACCAAGAAAGCAGGTCTCTAACATAAAGCATTCAGTCACTGTCTGAACAGGCCACGCTCGGGTACTGAGAGTGTGTGTTTTGGTTTGATTTTTTCATGCAACGGTTGACTAAGCCCCTCTGTCACCTTGCAACACCTTGCGTTATCAATATCTGTCATCCTATGGCAATAAAAGAGCTTCAGATTCTGACGTTCAAAAATTTTAGATCCGTCAAACTATAATATATATGAAGTCCTTTAAATAATTTGGGAAATTTATCAAAATTTATCAGCCTGTTAGACCTTTACGCAAGACCCACTACAGGTAGATTGCTCAGCATTATCTACCAGCTGTTAGGGAAAACAGCGCAGTTATAAAACTCAAAACCTGTATCCATTCATATACAGGATGGAACACGGCATGTTTTTACGGGATTTTCTTTGCCCTGGCCTACATCACTCACCAGAATTTGTCATTTTCAGGCAATGAAGATATTTAATGAGTAAGAAGCAGTTAAAACATGCAAGCTATGCTTCATAATATTCTCCTTTAAAGAGATGAGGTGCATCGCAGTACAACAGTCACGCACACCATACGAATTCAACATAGCACTGCTCAATTAAGACGGGAACTAGCTGCCTCCCACTGTTATCTTGAGGCCAAGGAGAGACCTTACTATGCTAACTATCCCCACACTTACTGGAGCCTGAAAGCTTCCAATTAAAAGAGGGGGGGGAAGAAATATTAAAAACCACTGATAAAATTGAGGGATTCAAATGAGGTCAAGAAAAGCAATATAATTAAACCAGAATTTAAGTATTCCATCTCTTACTCCAAAGCCTTCAGCAACCAAAGCTACCCTTCTCCCCAACTAACGCATTAAACTCAGTGTACTCTTGCACAGCTCTTGGCACTTAACTGAGTTAGTAAATAGGTTTTCACAGACCCAGATTTGACAAATCTTTTGGAGCAGCAGAACTTACGCACACTGCAGCCAGAGGATGCTCTTGTGCAGGTATCTAACTTAACAGGGTGGCATAAGGCAATGCAGAACATGCGTCAAGAGCATTTCCTCTAGTTCAGACAAAAAAATTACAATTTTTATTGCATGGAGTTGATCAATAATCTTCTAATACTGTTAGGCTTCTAATAGCTGTTAGGCCAACATGAGACATAGGGGCAACTATTTCTGTGGTAAACGTTCGTATTGGCTTGGGTTAGACTGTTTTCTAGCAAAGATTTTTTTGAAAACAAAACTCATCAGAATTGCGGGGTTTTTTAAAAATACTAAAAGGCTCTTTAAGATTCCATCTTTTTTAAAACTATCATTTAAAATAGTATCTTCTACATTGATACAGGAAAATTGAACTGGAAATTTTGAAGACATTTTGGATTATCTTTGGTTTTAACCCCATTAACCCTAATGATCACATGGACCAGAATGGTAACAGAAGAAAGATGCTGAACGATCTCATGTGGAAAGCAGCAGAATTAATCACGACAGCAGCAACGTAAGAAGATAGTAAGTGCTCGAGATAAGTGTCTGAGAACTGCTTTTATTGTCCTCATTGCCAACAAACTTAGAAATGTATTTCTTATTCAGAGACTCTGAAAGTCACTCCTTTAAGGTATAAAACCCCAATTTTTTTTATTTTGACATTTCTGATGTCTCACAACAATGCTACAAGCCAACTTAATTGAAACAACATCAGAATATAAATGACAGTAAGCGGCAGCTCTGGGAGATGCTGTAGCACTAGTCAGCAAGGATTCATTACCTCAAGACATTTATTAAGCAAAGAAAAAAAACTGTTTGAAAAAGGCTGGCAAACATCATTAGAGAAACAAAAGAAAAATTGCTTCATAGGTTTCTTTCCTAGTTACATTGCCTCAGTTTATCTTTTTTGTTGGTTTTTGAAGTCTCACTCTTACAAAGTAATTATGTCTCTTCCAGCTACACGGTTTAAAACACACTTACACAGTCTGACACTCCCGATCCCTGAGATACACGCAAATGACATTCTGAAAACAGATCACTTCCCCCAGTCATATTCTTTATTTTTGTCTGCAAACTTCACCTACTTACTGCATTCTACCCCCTACACAAAAGCTATTTCCAAGTCATGTCTAAAAGTTACTCAAAACACCAAGGTGAGGTTACGGCTCAGGCTTCTTAATGTCTGTCAAGGAAGTTTTCGTTGTTTGTTACTTTTCAGGCTTCCTTGTTCACACCTGATACTCAAGAAACAGAGAAATACAAAACCCCAGCACAGGATCCTCCTTTCTCCACCACTCTTCCAGTTCTTTAGGGATTGTACACATCATTAGCTTTTAGGAGCTTCCCAAATGTTTCATGACAGAGGGGAGATAAATCTCAACATATAAGCAGCCAAAGAAATTTATTTTTAAGGGTGTTTATAGATAAAAAATGTAGAACCCTACTCTTTTTTTCCCCTTCTAAGCTGTGGTAAGTCTTCACTGTGATTACATGCACCTGACTTTTTTTTTTAATCCATTCATTTCAGTTTTCCTGATCTTCAGCATTTCCTCAAAAAATACCCACACATTAAATTGCTCAGATGAATAGAATATATGACAACTTTCAGCTAGTAAAAAGAGAGATACAGACCCAGTTTCACTGATAAGTGATGAAAATATCTTTTCCTTTCTCGGCAAGCACCTTCCTCTTTTTGCAAGGGCCGAGTATACATCTACGTTATCATGCTGTTAGTTATACTTAACAACAAAAAAAGAGACTTACCTGCTACGGTGAGCTTTGCTGTTCTGCTGACAATGGTCCCCAGGCTTTCCACAGTTGCCACACATTGATAGTATCCTTCATCAGGTTTATTATGCTTGGAATGCACCACACTGTTTATTAATAAAGATCCATCTGGTAGCAACTGGCGACGGTCATCTGACACCAAGTTTAGAAAAGTCCCATCTTTTTTCCATTCAATTTTTGGAGAAGTTTCACAATAAGCTGAACAGTTCATTACAACAGACGCTCCGCGAACTGACAGAATGTCCATTGGCTCCACCAGAAAGTAAAAAGGAGTGAAGGTTCTCACAAGGGATCCTGTAAAACACAAATCACATCACACAATTTTTGGGTTAGCCTTCTAAGTTTTTTAAACATAAAATGCATCCTCATTTCAAAATACTGTAATGTGCACAAGAGCTATCACTACTTGCAATATTGTCTCCCTGAACAGATTAGAAATAGCTTGGTCTATATGACAGTATTTTCTGCTTTGACTATTTACACCAACAGACTCTTAAATTCAAACAAGTTTTCATCCCTGTTACAGATTCGTCTGCTCATACGGGAATCAATGTGGTTAATAGTCCTGAGCAATCCACTGCAGACAGAAGTCTGCCTCATCAAAACTTATGCAAACTCATGTGCTCGTGTACCACATTTATATCAAATGATACGCACTCTTAAGGCTCTCTTTTTGGCCTTTTGTGGTATGGCTGCCATACCACAGCAGTGCAGTAATTTGTTTTGTATAACAAAGATTAAGAAACATTAAGAATAATGCAGCTCTCAAGAGAAAAAGAGTTGCCAATTCTGAGCTTAACTCATCATGCAAGTGCCATAAAACATTTTTTTACTTCTGTTCTAGTTCAGGATAAACATGATTACTTTTCCATTTTAAGTATTCCCAAAAGACTTCTATAATTAACATCTACTTTCCATTAAGAGTGTGAATTTTAATTACTGTATTTCTGGTGTATTTGGTCAAGCAGAAAGATTGTGTGCCAACAGCACTTTGACTTGTCCTAACTTAATCATCCACAGAAAACAGAAAGAAGAAAAATTCTTTCAGGGAAGAACAGTTTTCCAAATCACATAATGTTGGGTTGAGAGAAAACAGGGTCTTTGTTTTTAAAGCCAACCTCAGAAATAACATCAAGGCTCCCCACCTATACTCTCACAAACTCCACCTCTCCTCCACTTGGGCCTGGGAGAGGGATATGTGTACAAAACATCATGGCAATATAAACGGAAATACTGCTAGCTGTCTACCAGCAAACCGAAAACAAAAGTGCACAGACTAAAAGGTTAATAGGGCTTTTGAAGCAAGTCACTTCAACCCAGAGCTGCAATGATTCCTCCTATCTTTATATAAAGAAAGCAAGCTGCGAAAGGAAACACTTAAAAATGCCAGCTGAAAACAAACACACAGCCAAACTTACAAGGTCTTTTTGCAAGGCCTAGAAAATAACTATTTTCCATAGACACAACAGCTAAATGACAATCCTAATGAATAAAGCATATTTTACAAGCACTGTGTCTACTAATGTACTCTCAGCACGAAGTGGCAGACTCAGACTACCCTTGTCTAAAAATTTTAACAACAACTTTTTGAAGTCATAGGCTGTTTAGAGACCAGAAAGGAGATTCCACCGGTCACATTTTTTTTTCTAAACAGTTCAAGTGGTTTCTGTCATTGAGCTGTTCGCATGTGCTCCAGCGCAAACATGGGAAAAAACAGTTGCTCTTTCAAGCCTGTATATAGTCCTGAACAGCGGAAGAAAAAAAAAGTCTTGAACTTGCGGGGAGTGGGCATTGTCTTCCAATTACATATAGTCTTCAAGATGAATGTTCAGACAATATGATAAAGCAGTGAAGAAAGACCTGTTCTCCATTGTACTGCACAGGGAGATACTACATTATTTTTATCTGGCATTGGTGTAGCAAACCTACCCATGAATCAGTTTACTTGATCTGGCCGTAAGCAATACATGATACAGTCAGAATGTGTCTTTCCTTTTACGTACTTCTAAGAGTGTGAAGGCAATCCGTAACACTTGTGAAAGGCATTGTTAGAAAAGGGTTACAAAGCATTCACAAATGCAAAATGAAGCTTCTACCGCACACACTAAACTCTTCGGAAAGGGTCATAAAAATATTCCGCTCAAAACCATTTAATCTTTCATAGTAAGGTCGATAATGAAATGCTGAAGTATGTTAAGGCCACCTTGAAGAGGAACACACATTTAATAACCTGATTTGTTTCATTAAGTCACCGAACAATTATGAAGCATGTGTTTTTAGAAAGAGTACAAATCTGAAGGAGACCTTTACTTGTAAAGAAAGTCTGTCCTGTAAGCATTTTACCTTCTTCAATCGCTTTTTTTTTTTTAAATCGGATTTACCTTCTAAAATAGCCTTAATTAACAAATTGATATGATTCCCTCTATCACTGAATTGCACAGAAAGTCTCTCATCTCCAAAGAGACACTTAAGCTTCCCCCTGGAGAGGGACTCCAAACCTTCCTGCACAAAGCTTATTGTCTTTGCTACTCAGAATTCACAGAAACTTGAAGATAAGGCAGAGGGAGTGATGTGAAAGAAACAACAGATAAATTATGCTTTTGTAGGTCATATCATTCAAATATTCTTCTACCTTCAAGAATTCAAAGAGGAAATAAGAAAAAAACCCACTATAGGACGACTGTCGTTTCCCTAGAGACAGTAACAGTCCCAGACAAGACTGGAGGCCTGTTATGTTGGTATCCAAATCCTTGAGATGATGTTTTTCCTGAGGATTATTAAAAAAAAAAAAAAAAAAAGAGAGAGAGAAAAGAACACCCCCCCCAACAAAAAAACCCAGAACAAATTACAAAATTTCTAGGTGCTGCTTATGTTACTTCAGTTTGTATAATCACACCTATGTGCAGGTGTACTTGATTCTCTGTGTGCAGAGTACCGAGTTTCAGCTCTAATATACCAAATGGCAAAAAAGAAACAAGAGTCATGAGCAGCAGAAAATATTTTAACCTGTTTGTCAGTATAATTTCTTCCATTGCTCCAGAAACCTAAAGGTCTTTCTTAAAATCAAAGATTCAGCTTTATTCTCCCTGGGTTTTCCAAGAGAAAGCATTCGACCTGAGCTATCAGCCTTTTTCCCCTCATTTACAAGTTTCTGTAAGTTTTGCCAATATAGATCCAGACCCCTACCAGAAGAAATAAAAGCACTCTTGAGTTTTGTTTTTCTCTGCCCTTTTTCTCTGGCTTTTCAAATAAAACGTAGGAAACCCTTAAAAAGGGGAGGCCGGCTTCTTGTTTGCCTTGTGTGGCTTTGGTGCAGATTGGAGCAGATCAAATCCATCGACGGGATAAGGTTGTTCTTATCCTGGAAGCAACAAGCTGCCCCAGGAAATAACATCGCAGAGTATAGAGCAGGGGATGTCAAGAGAGAGCATGCCAAGAAGAAGCAGCAGCACAGAAGGGGTCAGAGACTTTCAGAAGGAATGGGAAGTAGATTCTCAGCCAGGTTTCAGAGGCAATGTAAAAAAAGCTCTTGCCAAGAGCCCTGTGAAGACACAGCACAGCCTGCTTCAACTCGGGATACTACCCCACTCCTGCACAGAAAGTAGTGGATAAAACAAAATAAAAGGGCTGGTAAATAACTATGTCCCATCTTGAAGGAAAGTAAACTAGAATTGAGACCTTTCTAGCCCGCCACCTCAGAAGGGTTTTGCAATGTAGAGTCGGGGCACTCTGGAGAAGTGCTGGTGGGCTGCACCCACACTAGCCAGCAGAGTTCATACCTCTGAGCCTGGATTCAGCATGAGAAGGCTTTGTACATACAAGACCTTAATAAACTTCAATTTCTGTCAACAAGCCATTTCTCCCACTCCATCAACCTATTGATTATTCAGTTAAACGACACCACATTATTAAAGACTGAATTGGTGTATTTTGTGGATGGAGTCCTTCCTCCTTCCACGTACTTATCTTCGGGGGGGTGAAGGGGGGGAGTACATACATAGGTATGTACATATCAGTGGCTTGATTTGTGTTAATATTGGCCCAAGAAACTTAAATAATTAAGCTCAGAAACAGGAACAGTTAAGTCTTGCTCATTCCCAACAGAAATTTCCACCCCTCCACCCCAGATCTGCTCTTGAACACCAGTGGTAGGGACCCACCAACTCCTACAGGCGTTCAGTTCCAGTGCTTCACACTCTCTATTATTAAGACTATCAAGCAGTATTGCTATGATTTAAGCACATTTCTTTTTGCCACTGTAGGAATGGAAAACAGATTGTTCATCTTTCTCTACAGTCTTCTACATATCCGAGGACTTAAATCCTTCTCTAGCCTTTTCTTTAGGCGTAGCATTTCTAGTTTACTACTAGGTAGAAAACCTAGTACTAGGGTAGATAGTAGGGCTCTGATAATTAACTCTGAATTCTCTCCAACCAGCCCACGTTCTTCCCCAAATGCTGTGCCCCAAACATGATGGAGATCCCCAGCAGAGACAAGATCAGTGTCAGGTGCAGGTACGGTGTCATTTCACATGTTTTGAAGGCTCTACAACTCCCTTCTTCATCCCTCCCAACACAGAGGCATTAGGTTTTAACACAGAAGCATAACGCTACCGACTACATCGATCTGTAATCCCTTCACTACCGTAATCCCTAGATCCTCTTCTCGGAAACTGCCGTGAGGCTTGTTCTTTTCCATTTAATGTTTGACTAGTTGATTACCCCTGCCTAACTGTATTAACTTTCACTTGGCTCCTCCAAATTCTTCCTCCTTCCAAAAAAGTTTACCAATTTTGAACTCTAACCTTGTCCTCCCTCTTGCAGCTTTAAGTCGTGTGAAAATTTAACAAATTAGCTTACACTGTCATGCAGGCTGTGACATCTAATAGAAGTTTACTCAGAATACATAAGTGCAAAATCCCACACAAAGCAGCCTTCAATATCATCGTCTTTACTTCTTCTCTCAACACTTACCCACCCCTTTTCATAGCCATCCTATGTCAGTTAAGACCACATTTCCCTATTTCCTTACAAGACTGTAATGGGATGGTAGTGGTTGAGGAAAGAATACGGGAAGTTATTTTTTTCTGTCAAACTTTTTTAACTACTAAGGAAATTAGAATGGTCTGAAAAATATTTCCTTGACAATTCCATATCAATTAACCCTTCTACCCACATTACCTTCCAGAAGAAGTTAGGGGGGGAAAAAAGTTTGTTCACTCACCCCTCAATTTTTCCAGGAAGCAAAGCCAAGCTGACTACTTTTATACATCCCTAGCTCCTCCTCTCTTCCCATTTAAAATATTTTGGGTTCTTCTAGTCCTCCTTGCACCTCATCTCTCCTCAAATTCTCAAAATTAACCAACAGTTCTGAAATTGTTTCAGCCAAGGTAAAACTCATCACACAGAACTGATTTGAAAATATTTAACAATGAAGTACTTCTAGCCTGTCCTTTGCTAAGCCTAGCTGGTCTCTTATCCTCTCAATATTAGAGCGAAGGACCATAAGCATGCAACTCTTCTCACTGGAAAAGGACCAGAGAAAGCACATTTGAGATACGACACCGAGTTCACAAAGTTAAGATGAATCTGCCTGAACCTCTCCTTATAGCACGCATCCCCAAAGACCATGAAAAGGCTTTTAAACTCAAAAAAAGGAACTTTTAATACAACACTCTCCAGCTACAGGAAATCTGAAAGCAGCTAGGTAAGACAGAAAGAGCTCAATCGCTCTTTCCAAATGCTGCATTTTCAAAGGGCAGTACACCTCAGTGGAAAAAAGAAATCCAAGGCTTCCTTTAGCCTTCTTTTTGCTGCTACACAAGGACTTCCTTTGGTTTTTTGTACGTTCGGCTAGCTGCATCACATTTTGTGCGGTGGTACATCTTTAACAAGACTGCAGGTGAGGAAATGCCTAGAATAGTAAATGCAAAAGGTGCTCAAGTGGGAAGAAGCTTCCCTTCGTTATTTGGTTAATTTCTGAAAGACATGAGCATTCCGATATCAAACTTAAATCATTTAAATGTGTGCTTTAACAACTGCCTGACACAAGCTTTTCAGAAATTACGGCGTTCAGGAAAATAACATAAGACAAAACCACTCTGATCTCAGTTCTACTTAGTACATATAAATTACCTCAAACTGGTGCATGGCAGTACGTGTCAGAAGATTCCCCTGCTACCAGTGCTGTAGATTCAACTTTAATCCACTGTTGCCACCAAAACTATTCAGTAGTGATGTACTCCTGACAATGACTGCCAACTGCATTCAAAGCAGAGGACTTTAATACCACATTTCACATAACTACTGGAAGGAAACTGCGTTCCATTTTACAAGGACCAAATGCAATAACCATCCAGAAAGAAAATGCACAGGTATAATTTCAGACCCATTTTTTCCAATCAGAATGATAAGTGAAGGCAACCAAACACATCTTTCATCAAAAGTACCTGACTTTAGATTAGTAGTACACAAGGATTCAGTCACTGGAAGGAGTCATGCAGGGCTTTGATGAAGAACGATTACTTACTTGCACATGTTGAGGAAAGATGTGTCAATTGCAGGGGGGGAGATACTTGTCCTTTTAAGTTAGACTCCGAAGTAATTTAAAAGTACACATATAACACGCTTGAAAATTGACGTTTAAAACCAGAAGCATTTGACAAAATCCTCATCAGACTGGCAGGAACTATTATAAAGCCCCTTTTTATGTAGTGCAAGTCAATGATAAAAGATCCAGGTCTCTTGCTGCAGGATTGAACTTTTAAAAGGCTTTTCACCAGAATTTAATTAACATTCCCAATGGCCCTTATAATCCTAAAAACAGTATGTCATGCCCTTCCTAACCCAGATCATCAAAAAAAGCTGTCTTTAAGAATTAGCCAAACGTATTTTAATTAAAGACGTGACAAACACTATTCTTTGCAAGCTGCCAGCAAGAGCTCACAATGAACTTGTTTTGTGGTTTTGTTAAAATATTCATTGCTAAGGAGCGCATTATCTATATGGATAAATTGCTTACATGCGTTAATCTCTAAATAAAATGTAAATATTAGCAGGTTGATAATTTTATTTCCTTGACAACACTGGGAACATTCTGCACTGCCCAATAAGCAATACTTATATAAGATATTAATAATATACCACAGCAGAACAAATGTTTAGGCAAAGATAGGTTTTATGCTTAATATTACATTTTTCCCTTATGGCAGAATACAGACCACCTGACCAAATTAAAGTGCATATGATAGCAATATACATCAGCCAACCAAATATGCTTTAGGATTTTTTTTTTCCAAAAAGCACATCCAAAGCCCCATCATATACTTCGTGGTTGGCAAGTTCACTCCTACTGAAAAACCAAGGCCAAATTCTCTAAACTGCATTCTCTAAACACCATTTCATTTCTCTCTTTGTAGAGACTCTACAAAATATAAATTATGAGACAAAAATGATATTGCACTTAAGCATCAAGAAAAAAAAAGGAGAAAGCGTAAGAGCTACCCCTGACTGCAGATGTACAATATAAATCCTGCTGGTACTTTAATAATTCCAGTGGTAGGCTGACAGCAGAACCTAGGAGAGCAAGTGATGTAACATTGTAAGATAAGTAATGCCGTGTATAAATCTAGACTTTCCCAGACTTACAAGATTCCTTTCTCCTTCGGCACAAGCAGATTTCCTCTTTTTATGATTTAATACACTATAACAAAGATATTCATCAAAAAGAATAACTCATCTTCACCCCAGCATCATTAAGCATAGTGGGCTAGCAGTGATGTTTGAAGAATGATGTGGTGCCTCAGATTCGCCCTGGTCTATAAGGGAAGGGGCTACGTTCTGAGATCCATAAGGGAGACACATCCTTTTCTTGGCGATACGGGGAAACAACCTGTACACAACCCCTTTCCCCCTTTACTAAAAAGGGCTTATTCTGTGCTGCAGAAAGACAGGAAGAAAACAGCTTGTTCAAGCAAATTCTGCTGAAAGAGAACGGCATAAAGCTGGATGCTTTTGTCCTTCTCTTCTCTTTAGTTGTGTCAATCCTGTGCGCAGGTGCCTTCTTTCAATACAGGCCAACCAGACAACACTGAGTGAATATTAACAGCCTAGAATACCACCAGAAAACCTGTACCCTCAATCGTTCTCCTCAATAAAATTGTAAGTTTAGAGAACTTATTCTTTATGGTCCATTGCGAAGAGCACGTATCAATACCAATAAGCCTATCTGCAGGCTCTCATCAACACACAGATGGCAGCTTCTAGTTATAAGAAACTCCGCTCTGCCTTTTTGCTCCCGTGTTTTTCAAAAAGCATCCATCTAGAAATATGAAGCTGTGAAAAAGCTAAGTATTTTTGCATATTATTCTCTAATGGTTTAATGTTACTGAGTTGAGAAGGTTTTTGACACCACGTACTAACAAGAACATAAAAGTCAAGATACTTATCATTATCATAGGAATTACTGTAACATAGAAAGAAATAATGTATGTTTCAAGACTTTGCCTTCGGTAACATAGGAGTATCCTTCCCTTTCAGACAGCACAGTCAATAAACAAAGAACAAATTCAAGCAAAGCAAACTACATTTTGCAATGATGCTTTTACAGCTTTGTCTACACTTCCAGTTACTAACACTTGTTAATAACAAATTATTGTCGGCTTAATCTTAACTGACCCTCCTGACAGACCTCTAGCATGAAATTATATTAAAAAAAATTAGCCCATTAAAAAAAAAGTATGCAGAAACAGAATTAAGAAAAAAGTATCCAAATACTGTACAGTGTGCCTGCAGTAAAACACTGAAAAGTAAGCATCCATGCATTTACTCTAACCACTCTTTCTGTAAGTGATACCATCTCCTCATATATTATTAAATAATGGGAAGGAAAACAAGATAATGATCAACAGCAAAATCCAAACACAGATTGTAATCTCAAATACCAAACATCTTAGGAGATGCATTTACGTCCAGTGTTCAGTTGCATGGCCTTTCTAGCACCTCTAGGGAGTTAGAAATTTTTACCTGAATTTTGAATGCATGAAAGCAACTTTCCTATTCACAGCGTTGCTGCTTTTAATTGTCAGAAGTTCTGTGTCAATGACTCCCTTGAACAGCCAGCTAACAAGCGCTGCCACGCTGAGTCACAACCCTTATGCCCCTTTACTAAGGGGCTGCAGTTCCATTACGCTTGGAAAACTGAAGTAGAAAAGACGGCACAAACTCCTCTCACAGCAGTTTCCCCCAAAGCATGATTCGCTGTAACCACTTCTCATGGTACACTTGTGCGACTTCTCCAGAAAGAAATCCTCACCAAGGAGATGTTTCTCTCTTGTCTGGTCCGGACTTCCACTGTTAGGCATTTACCTTCTGACAAGGTTTTCTTGATCTGCCTTAAACATATATTCAAACCTAGAAAAGTGTCAACCAGCTGTGCTTCAAAAACAAGTTCTATTGGACTTTTTATTCCTCCCGGTGTGCAAGGAAAAAGAATCCTTTACAACCACCAAGACTAAAAATTTGGATTTCTTTCAAGTTGCTTAAAAACAACCCTTGGGTTTTATAGAACTCACTTCCAGGAACTGAGTCCCACAAACCTCTCACCTTCTGCAAGGAACATCCTTTCAAAGAGATTTTGCTTTTATAATCAAAGGAAAAGCAAGTCAGACCATCTAATGCCATATATTCAAGTTAAGCCAATGAAGGAACTATACTCTGAATATGCTAACTGCAAATTTTCTTTTCATAACCATTTCAGAGGGAGAGCTTAAAGGATTTCATCAACCTTTTCCTTTTTTTGTGGAATCACCAAAGCCATTTCTCTCATTGCAGAAAACTATCACTTTTCATTCAGATAGCCCATCTCTGACACATCCCTTTAAGCTTGCATAGGATTTAAAAATGGTACCGTGTTTTACTCAATACAAAGGTCAAAACATTCTTGCATATGATATCCCCTTTCTATTGCTTTTAATGACAGAAATAAGCAAGAACGATAATAAGGTAAAACCTTTTCGACTTAAACTCCAGGCACAGAAATTACCTTAATCAAAATCTTTTGGGATTAGTTGTTCAATATATGACCTAGCAGCAGAGCTAAGGTGCTTTCAGGGTGATGACTGTCATCAGGGTACCAAGTACTACGAGAACCGATGTGCACTCTACCCCCTAACAAAGCCTTCATCCAATGTCAAACTTCTCTTTTCTCATCTGTCAAAATAAGCCAAAGCGATTACCTTTCATATTAAATTAACAGTACACCAGGAATTTTTTTTTTTTGCCCATTCCAGCCCATTTTTGAATGCTTTGTATGGCTCTTATTCCCCTGCAATCTTCTTCCTCATACTTCAAGCAAAAAGATAAAATTAGTTTCTTTGCTTGTAACTTCACAGCCCTGGTTGAAACCCCATTACTGGAGTACCCAACTTACAGTTGTCAGCTCTGGTAGCTTTTACAGTAATCTGACTTCAGAGTGCTTATAGTTTTCATATTCTTCCTGATCAAGTATGAAAAAAAAGAACGGCAAGCAATTTTTATTTATTTTTAGTATTAGCAGTACGTCCTTCAGAAAGCACATCAGTTACAGGGCACCACAGTTCAAATTTTTTTTTTTTTTTTAGTTCTTCCAGTGACCGTTTTCATTACATTATCAAATTGCTCTGAGAAAAGACACATCTAGCATTTCTACAAAAGATTACTAGAGGGCACTGTAAAGACACCTACAAAAGGAAGAAAATTTATTTCTGTTCATCATCGTGAACAATAGTACTTTGACTTTTCCACAGAAATAGCTACCATATGTTAGCTACTGACAATACTACATTTGTTATAGCAGGTGAAGAGGAATTTCCATTTTTTCTGGAGTAATGATTTCCTTTCCTAGAGTTCCAGTCTTCTGGGCACTCAGGCACATAATTTATCTCTTCAGATATGTGCAACAGCAAAAACAAACAGTGGCTTTCAAAGGTTAAAAACAGAAAACCCATTTGTAAGATTCAAAATACATATCGCACACAATGCAGGCAAGATGCTAAGCATCTAGCAAAAGATTCCTCCATCTTATCCTCCTCACACCCTGTCTGGGCTTCGGTCAAACCACCCAATGCTCACCCAGGGCTCCGGATGCTCAGACTCGAGTAACCGGTTTGCCCAAACCCTCACCAGGGCTAGACAAGCGGTTTAGCTCCCTGTGGAGATTCCCTGTTGGTTTGCAAACCAAGCCCAGATAATCAGGGAGCAGATTCTTTGCCTCAGTCTTTTTTTTTTTTTTTTGCCAGACACGTACTTCAAAAATGGTTTAGAATATAAATACAGAAAAAAATCCCCACACATCACAAGAGAATTATTTGCTGAAACCAATTACTTAAATATTTTCCAAGTAGTAAACACACTGCGGTATCCAAGAAGTCTGCATGAAGGGTAAAGTAATATTACTGTTTCTCAGACGCCAACAAGGTTACGGGGCACCCAACAGAACATATTCGATGTCGCAAATTCATTTAAAGATGCACTTTAAGTGAGACAAGAGTTGCACTTCAAGTGAACGAACTCCCTGTGTGCTCCCTGGATTTCCTCCAGCCCACCTATTCAATTCACTGTTTCAGGGTGATTACAGAGATTACAAAGGATGCTTGCAGGAGAGGTGTGAAGGGCAAGGGGAACGCTGTTATGAAGGCAGGGGTGCTCCAATCACAGGCAATAGTCGAAAATAGCATACAGCAAGATACATGAGGAAGAAAAGAAAAAAACAGGTTTCAATGGGAAGCTTAAAGTGAAAAGAGAGTTGAACGTTAAAAAAAAAAGATGCAAGCAAGAACCAAACTGAAAGTTGCTGAACATCATTTCCAGTGTCTTTCTAAAGAGAGAGACCTCTGTCATGCTTCATAAAAGAGGAAAAAATTCTTAGCAAATACCTTTAATGCTAGATCAAGCAAAGCCTATCTAAGAGGACCTGGAAACACAAGAACAGCCGCATCAGATCAGAGCAAAAAGAATCCTTTTAACTCAGTGTCTTGTCACAGCACAGTCGAGAACAGATGCTAGGGAGCACCTAAGAACAGAATAAACATGCAGCAAAACTTTCCCAAATTCAGCCTCTGAGCATCTTGCCACTTGCGACTGAGGGACTTCCTCAGCCAGAAGTGGGTTTTGTTCTTTAGCTCAACAGCTCTCGGGAGAAAAAGTACCAGCAACCTCTGCTAGCACCCCTGAATTGCCCTGGGGGGATGAGAGGGAAGAGGGAAGGGGAGGGGGCAAAAGAATACGAGTTTCAGCATTCAATTGGAGGGTCCCTGATTTAGGGGACTAATACTGAAAAATTAAAAGAACCGGTTAATTCTGTACATTCAGCATAGCTAATTGTACAGCCTGTTTCACTCTTCTGGTTTCCTATGCTAGTAAAGGACTGTCCAATCCCACTATTGGTCCACAATATATATAAAAATACAATAACCTTAACAATTTATAAATGAGGATTTTATTCATCTTTCAGGATACTGGTGAAAAAATGAGAACAGTAGAAAGGTAAGGAAAAGATGCACATAACACACACTACTATAAACATGCTGCAATGAATCACATTTTAAAAACATATCTACACCAGTTTTTCTATCCCATAAAATTCAACATTTGTGGCAGAGTTCGTTACATGGGTAAATTAAGTAGCAATAAAACTGACCCTTCACAAATTTAAGTCATAACACTACTCTTGTAAAAGCAAGCTGACAAACCATAGAGTTCAAAATAGCGACTTTTTAGCTGAAAGGTATATAGCCAGATGATAGGCACATAATCAGTCACATGGAAAGGGACAGAGGTGCAGCATGTGCCCTCAAGTGCCATGGAAAACCACAGCCCATTCCAGCTGCGGCACCACCAAGAGAAATAATGCATGAGGGAACTGGAGTTAATAACAGATAACCAGCAGCATCACCCATTTGTTTAGATGTTTAGCTCAACCCTACTGGGTGTAAGGGTTTGCTGTATTTGTTGTCTGAGAAGCCCAAAACTAAAAACTGTATAGTCTGAAGATAAAAACCTTAAGAGATGCCCATCTGTGTTCCAGTTAGTGAAACACAATCCTCTGATACAGAGAGTCTCTCTGCTGACCACTGCACAGCATCAGAGCATCCACGTCTTCACCAGATTCTGCGTAGTCCAAGTTCTCCATGTTTTCACGCCCCTATCCACCCCTCTGTTTATTTTTAAACTGAGGGTTGACTGTTCCTGTTTGAAGACCCTAACTGAGGTAGAGCATCTGACGGTCACTGAGGAAAAGCTACTGTAATTAAGAGTTAAATTCATTTCTCTAGCAAGAGAAAAATCACACACTCAACACTAACTGCACTACAGAAGAATAAGCAAGGCACTTTACGCTAGACAGAGAGAGGATTAGAAGTTTGCTTGGTTTCAATCCCTTGGGAAATACTTAAATCACAAGGTTCCTTTTTCAAGTTGTCTTCCAATGAAATGGAGAGAAGAGGCAAAAAGTATCTGGATTCTCTATGCCAGTAACATCCACACGTGTCCAAGTGCGCCCACTCACAGATTGAAGCCCGTGGTCATAACCTGCATCAGCAAATCACGCAGGTGAGAAGAGCTTGCCACACACGAAACCTCGCTCAGAGAAAACACTCAATCGGCAAAGAAAAGAGGAAAAGGCAGCTTTACTATTACAACCAGTGTGTCTCGACTACACAGTAAGAACCAGCAATATTTTTTATGCTTAATTTTTATATTACTGCACTGCTCAGTAAGAGCACTGTCCAGAAAGACAAGAGAACAGGTATTCGTATTGAACAGCCATACCATCCCCTTGTACAGATACTCTACAGTGTTATGTATGTGGTCGTGGGGTACCACCGCACCATCACGTGAACATGAATTTCTGTCCAGTGATAGGATCTTTGCCAAGGATACTCTAAAGTTGAACATTTATAGTCATAATATAGTAGCAACCACCTAGAAGTGTGCATAAACTACCTTGGTGAATTTTAACCGACAAATCATTGTCATGTACTCCATGCCTTTTAATTATTTTTACTTCGTATTTACATATACCTCTCTCATATATATATATATAAAAAACTTTATCCGTACACACAACTTGTATACAAGTTTTATATAGACACACACACCCCTATGTACACCTACCACTGTCCTCCATAACTGATTTTTCAAACCTCAATTATTTTTTCAAGACAAGCATTTAAAAATTGTAAAAACCATCAAAAACATCAACCAAACACATCTTACTAGTACCATTGATGAATCAGCCACATAAAAAAACTAATATATAACATGGCTTACAAAAGCAGAATGTTACTGAACCAGATTTCAGGAAAACTTAGCAGATCCAGAACTGGTAAAAAATGAAGAGATACCTGCAGATGCAGAAATTAAAATGTGATATGCAGATCAGCTCCAATATTAAAAAAAGAGGATAACCAATCACAAATGAACAACATTTTAACTGAGGCCAAGAATAAGCGAAGAAACAACACTCAGCTACATCGCAGACCAGTGCCCACCAGGAAAACAGTTTAAGCAGTAACTCAAACACATGTCACTGAGTTAACAACTCCTTCAAGGTACTTTTTTTTTTCCCTTCTCTCCTCCCCCCCCAAACTCTTGAGCAGGGGATTAAACTCTTCAGTTCTGTCATCTCAACCATACACCGGTTTTACAAGTTTCAGACGTTTTCCTCATCCTCTCAACTGTGAGTTCTGCACATTGATCCTGGAAACATTTAACACCTTTTATACAATTTGGCTGCGTCAAGATCAATAACAGTTAGAGAATGTCATTGTGTTTGAAAACTGGAATTAGGCTTTGGCTGGTCTAGCACTCCCTTCCCAATAGGGAATATATATCTACGACAAAATTTTCTATAGCAAACATGAGTTATGGCTTTGCACCGGTGGCTCCGGACTACATTCGTGCATTAAACACGCTGTCCCAGGAACAGTACAGCTACCTCAGAAGCTCTGCTATTATAAATTAACCTCGCTTCATACCCCGAGCCAAAACATGACAGAAATATTTGCAAATCTACTGATCCTTTATCACAAAATGCACAAACATGATCTGGAATAAAAAAAAAAAAAAAAAATCCCCAAGTCTTATTTACTGCAACTTAATTATTTCAAGTGCACTGAACATACACGGAGTAGAGCAAATTATTGGATTTTTGTTTATTACTTTTTTATATATGAAATCAAACAGCTATACTTCAGGAAGGCAACTGCAGATATTAACAACATATTTGTATTCAAAACAAATCTATGAAAAAAGAAAAAATCTAATTGCACTAATCCTTTATTATAACTTTGCAGTCATGTTATTTTATCCAGCTGACATTCTTCCGTAACAGATTCCTACTAAGCTGCTAGTGAGCTCTTTATAAGAGAAGAAAAGCTAGAAGAAAAATAGCCAAATGCCTCAACTTAACCCCCGATTTTCGATGTCTCCTTTTTCAAAAGGGGAGCGGGTGGTATATCGTTACCTCCACTCCTCTACTCAGGAACGAGGAGGAGGAAAGCACCAGGGTTAGCACTGACATTCCTGCACCTTCCCGGAAAGCAGCGGAGTTGTACGTCTAACTTGAACTGAGAATACAAACCATGGGACGTTAATGGAGCATGTCTAACTGCCATCGCTTTCCCTATTTGATCTCAGTTGAAAGTACAGTAAAATGAACTGAAAGGCCAGTTTTAAAAGCTTCACGCAGATTCTTGTCTTTTCTGAAAGCGTATTAATGAAACTGCTTCCTGTTTCATTTTCTAAAGACAAACAAAAGCTTTCATCTAGCTTGTTTACTCACTTAACCTCCTGAATTTCCATAAAGCACTGTAGCTTTGATTGACGCAGTTTTTGTCAGAATAAAATGCATAACTGTAGTTTTGCAAATATATTAGCAAAAATATTTGCAAGTATTAGCTTTGCAAATGTTATATAGATGTGCAAAGAAAAAATAGATTTATCTGTTCATTTATAATACAGATTATTCCATCAAAGGAAAGCAAACATGTTTAAAAAAGAACTTACATAAGAAATATGGAAATACAAATATTGCCTATATTAACTAAATTATCATATAGATATGGGTATTACCTGAATTACTAAGTTAGTCAGAAATGCTTAAGAAAAGCAAATTCTGAGGGCATCACTAGAAGAAATTTGCTTATATCCCTTTTATTCTCATTTCCCCATAATTGTGAAAGATCTCATCTCTCTCTCACTAAATATGTAAAACCTCCCAAACAATAATTTCACTGAAGAGCGCAAGATGGGGTTAGCGCACAACTTCTCCTTAGATTCACCTGAGAGATGTCTCCCTTTAGTTATATTTATTCTGCTCACTTAAAAAAAAGGCCAAAAAAAGACAAGCCAGCACAGGCCATCTGTCATTATAGATGCTACAGACTACGGGCAGGATCAGACTGTTCACTTCCAAGGTTTCAATTTAGGTTGTTGTCGCTTGTCCTCCTGCCATGCACCATTGCAAGAGGCCTGGCTCCATCTCCTTGAAAACCTCCTTACAGGTGCCGGCAGGCTGCTATGAGGTCCATCCCCCCACCCCGAGTCTTCTTCGGGCCAAACAAACTTCTCCTTAGGCACATGCTTCAGCTCCCAGCCAGGCTGGTGGAGGGCCAAGCAAGCTCGCTCCAGTTTAATGAAGTCTTTGACATTGACATACTGGGGAGCCCAAAACTGGATGCAGCATTCGGGATGCAGCCTACTGAGCATCAAGCTCCCTTCCGTCACCCTGCTGGCTCTGCTCCGGCTAATCTTGCTGGCACTATGAATTAGCATGCACAGACCACGTTCGATAGTCTGACAGCTACCTGGTTGGCTATTTGAAAGGTTCCAGTTCAAGATTTTTCTCTGCTTAATACGAAGCAGAATTTTTCAGCTCAAATAATATCAAAACAGGACCCAGATCTGAAGTCTGCCTATCACATTGGAGGACACCACTCAATTCACACAGCTTCATTTTTAAGCTGTTAAACATATTGACAGACCTGATGAAATATTAATTTGACTAATTATGGCAACAGAACCCCAGAACGAACTAACAACTCCACAGAAACAGAGCAATACCTGTTTCCAGCCCTGACAACCACACAAGTTTCAGACATCTAACAGATGGCTCAAAAAAACCCATGCAGACTGTGCTGATACCAGCCTTTGCTTTCACTCTACCTCCTGAGTTTTTAAGATGCAAAAGCTTACCTGACTAGGGAGAGCTAAAGTGTGAGCTACTGAACAGAACTTTTACGTAAAGACAGGACACAGAGTATTTATACTTCACATTTCTTCCGATTTATAGACTGTAACCAAATTTAAAGTGTTCTCGCAAGAGAAACATTTACCTTCAAATGACAAAAAGCTCTTCAACCTGCTTGGACAGCAGAATCAAATTACCTGGCAACTTACTGCCCGAAATAAAATTTCAGCTGATAATACTTCACAAAATGTAATTTGGAGGCAGTTCTAAGCTTCCTTTCACATGTCGTAGCTGAAGTAGTTGCATGTCCCAGAACGACAGAATAATCTAGTTTGGAAGGGACCCCTGGAGCTCATCTAGCCCAGCCACCTGCTCCAAGCAGGTCTATTTAGATCAGGTTGCTCGGCGATCTGGCCAGCCAAGCTTTAAGCTTCTCCAAGGACATGCAACAATAGAAGGCAAGCAAGCAAGAAGTGTACAAGCATCCAAACCAGGAAAGCATGGCGATAGATACGCCCCCAAACTGGCTTTCCATTATTTAATTTCTGACATACCACAACAGTGAACTATGGCTAAGTATCTTCAAATTAAAAGCACAGAAATCTCAGGAAGCAGCACATAAAGCCACAATAATGGCAACATTAAGAAAGATCTTTTCTGAGGAATCCAGCAATAAAAGCTACACAAAGTGCCTGACCCATCCGTTCCCAGACTTGGAAACGAGGAGGAAGACACGACATACCAACACGCTCTGAAAAATCACACCTTCTAGGTATTCAGACTGGCAACGGGAAGGACAGATCTGACTCTCAGCAGAATACCACTCAAAACTGCACCTGCCATTCACCCCAGAAGTAGGATTTTGCAAAACCTATTTGAAAAATGCAACACATTCTTGGAGGAATGTACATGCGACTGTAACACAACCTCACCAAACGTGAACACAATCGCTTGACTGCTGAGCTTGCCGACATCGTAATTATGGTTTTGCTTACACTACCAATGATGCCAAGCGCATTGTTTTGGCACTAAGCACAGAGAACACAAGCCCGATGACCAAGAGACTCAGCGACCACTTGAACTTTGACACAGAACTGTTAACCACCGTAACATCCTTCAGCGTCCCCGAACACCTCTCCACAGCAGTTCTCGACTCCAGCTAAGCTCCAAACTGCAGAAGTTGATCCATTCATCCGTGGTGGAAACTGGTTCGGAGGTTTGTGACTGCGTATCTGTCAGCTCCAGTGTACCCACCATGGCCAAAGCGCAGAGCAAGCTGTCAGCGCCTGCCAGTGGCAGATCTGTAAGGACAGCGTGCTACAACTTCTCAGATGTGACTGCTCCCTCCAAGGTCAGCAGTGATTATCACCACCAACATGAGCAAGGAATACAAGGATCTAAACACCCTTCAACTGCAGTCTTTTTTTCATTCCCTTTCAACTACAACCTACTATACACTGCCAGGCCTAGTTTTCTCCTCTATTTTAGGTCTCTAGCTAGCATTACGGTAAGGTTTTTGGCACGTCCTTCACATTTGCATCACGGTCGATGCCTGCTGCAACAAGCTTTCTATTTTAAATAATACATGTTGATAGAACTGCATTAAAATATAAAGCAATTTACACAAATAAGTTAGCTCAAGCATCGCAACATAAAACAAGTTCCAAAAGATGTTACGGCAAAGCTTTTCCCAGATTCTTTAAGAATTTCTGCCGTAATTTGTCCCATTCACCAAAACATTACCTTTAAGATAAAACCACAAACATTTTCAGCTGAAGGGCAGATCTGCTCTGCCTAGGCATCCACCACTGACCACCATCAGACACTATTATAAAGCTGAAAATTCCTTTGGTCTCATTTTCCCTGTCCGTTCTGAGGTTTTATGTAAATAGCCTGTACAACCTTCTCCTGAGAAACTTTCCTAACTCAAACATACCTTAATCACAGTATAACCAAATAATTAGACTGCAGTCCCTGGTAAGTCTACCATTAACACGTAGAAGCTATGTTTAAGGGGAGAAAAGCTTTATTTCAATCAATTTACAGCACATGATGACTATCGCAAATGGGAAACCATATTTTCCAGCACAGTAATTTACACTTTTTAAACAAAGAATTCCAAGAAAAAAATTGTCTGCTAATGTGTGGTGGGTTCTTTTGGTTTAGATTTTTTGGTTTAGATTTTTTGCTTGGTTTTTGTTTGTTTTAAGAACTACAACCAGAAAACAGAACTACTGAACCACCTCCTTTCAGTCATAAGAGAGATGAAAGACAGTTTCCAAGAGAGCCAAGCACTCATGTCACTTCTAACCATGAAAAAGTCCCAGACAAGAGTATATAAAATCATTGTATCAGCTCCGTAACAGGAACATCCACTGCTATAGATCTGATTATAAGAGGAAGTGGGGAAACTGAAGTCAGGAACTGGTCAAAAGATGAGGGATCTATGAGGTGATGCACTTTAAGAACAGCACCATTCTGCGTATACAAATATGTTGTAAAACATTAATGTGCTCACTATCTTTTCATATATATCAAAAACCTGTTAAGTTTCTGTAAAACATTGTTTATCTTAGAGTTTCTGGCTTTGAATCACCCAATAACATGCACTACACAGGTCCTCCTTCACTTACTGCACTGTTATCTTACTTGCACAGGAGAGGGGATACAAATCACAGAATATTAAGTAAAGTAAGATGCTTTGCCCTTATTTCATTAGGGTTTCTTTGCAGCAGAGATTTCTTACAGCCAATATTAAAATGTAATTACTTTGTCTCCCAAAGTTTTAGAATACAAAGCTTGCATGTATTAAAAGAGGTTTTCATCTTTGTAAACATGAAGTAAAAAAGGGAAGGGCAAGTAATTCACATTTTTACGCTTAACAGTTTCAGTTCTAACAGTATCTCCTTCCCAGACCAGTACATCCAGCCGTAGCAATCCATGCAAGGCTTCCTCCCTGCTTCGGTTGAGGATGAGGGAAAAGTTGGGGGGATGAGGGGACTGTTAAATATTCAGCACAAGAGTTTGTGCCAGTAACAAAAGCCTACAAGAGTGCCCGGCGTGATGCAGCTGCTGGGAGGAATCGCAACCAGGGCAGGCAGATGGGCCAGTGCTCAGCGAGCCACAGGCCAAAGTGTGTCAGGAATCTTCTGAAATAAGACATTATACAACAATATTTAATCCGAGCGCCCAGAGCTAGGTCATCTTCATTTTACCGTCTGCACACAACACAGACATCCCAAATACAAGCATATAAAAATCTTCTTATACTGAGTTATATACTGACTTATTTTTATATATTCATATATATAAAAATATACACATCAGCATAGCTGTACAATTGTACATACCTAGTGATTTCTAAAGCAAAAATTAAGCTAGAACTATCAAAGGGGCAAATAAATCCATGGGTTTTCATAAAGCATACAATAGATCATTTGAGACTTAACGAATAATGGCATTAGATCTACCTCAGTATTCAAATTAATTTTATTGCTAAAGCGGTCTGAGTGCTCTTCATAAATATGCTCAGTGAAGCACGTGATGTGCTGGCCGAGGACGTCTCTTACACAAGGTATCACTTCTTGCATATTTTCAGTCCCATGCAATTTGGGAAATGAATTTGGGCTTCATGTCACCAGTTTAACTGTTTAAGTATACAGAAAAAAGGCAATCCTGGATACCAGTACTACTATTTTAAATCGGTAACCTAGGTGAACTATTTTTACCAGAACGTATTTCATCAGAGACATCTCCCTGGGAACTGCAATTATCTAGAGATTTCAGAAAATCTGGGGCTGCACTGCAGGACCACATGACAGAAAAAGACCAAAAAACATAAAAGGACACTGTCTAATGAGAGCCCCGTCTGGAATAGGGGAGTGAAAAAAGCAAGGCAAAGCAAGGTCTCACAACCACAAAGCACAACAAAAACAAAGGGGCAATGACGATACTGGAAGGACAGCATCTTTTGTTGAGCAGTTAGTGGTGTTTGCACAGATCAGAGTCAATTTTTCAACAAGAAATGAGTGTGTATAAAACCAAACACACACACAAACTAGAAAACCCCAGTTAATCTGAAGGTTTACCACTTGACTGGGACTCCCGGTAAGCATAATGGCTGGGAAACCTGCGGGCCACTTCCCAGGTCTGCAGTACAAAGCACTCACTGTCACAAGTTCATTCTAGCAGCGGTTCATTCTGCATCAAAAACAAATGCCTAAAGGGCTGGTGACTAAAAACCATCCCACCAAACCAAAAGCATGTCAGATGTAAAGTTCGCATCCAAACAGCCAGCTGATGGGAACGTTACAAGAAGAGCTCATTAAGTTTGCATAACTTGCTTTTAGTTCACAAGGAAAAAAATTAGTATTAACATGGTCAAAACTTATTATTAGACTAAGGTGCCTGTGATATCTCAACGATTAAATTAAGTATCATTAATTTTGAATGCAACTCATAGATCATTCTCTAAATGCTATGCCAAAAATATAATTGAGTCTTCATTAAGTGATCAGATGGGAAACGGGAGCTCTTTCCCCACTATACAATTCAAGGTTAAGCTGCAGCTCACCAAGGATTGTTAAGAACTGCCACAGTCCCTCACCTTCAGTAACCACACACACAAAAAAAAGGGTCTGTATTTTATCCACTCCAGATTCCCCCCTATCACCAGCTCCTCCTTCCAGCTTACCCGCAACCTTGGAAGAAAGACACAGGTGGAGCTACTAAATAAAGACAGATTTTTCAATGTAGTCAAAGGGGCTAAAGAAAAAGGAAATTATTTCAAGCTACAATTAGAGTGTACTATCAGCCTTCACTACACTGTTTCAAAATTTAAATTTAAATTAAATTCAAATTAAAACAAGCTGTATTTTCAGCCACCTGCTTATCATTTCATCTTTGTGATAACAATGTCAGGACAAAAAACCCCTAGCCTTACCTTAACAACCTACTACCACAGCTATATGTGGTCACCCTTCTGTTATTTGTGTGTGGTGTTGGAAGAAATCTACCTTCCAGTATTTCACAGCTAACAGACTTACAAAAAAAGTGGGTAATTTAACACATAAAAGACAACACTGGTATAGGAGAGTAAAACAGCAAAGCAGAAAAGGCACTGGAATTTATCACTGCAAAGAGGGTATGCTACTACTTGCAAAGTAAATCTGGAAAACAACTCTGCTTACAGTCATGATCTAAAGTTAATTTTTCTAACATACAGAATTGAAAAAGCCCTCAGCTAATGTCAGGCAACAGAGCAAGACTGCCAGGCAATGCCAGAGGTCAGACAGGAATACGGGCAGGCTCCCGGCTGGCAGAGGGATGCTGCTGGCTGCCTGCCGCGAAGGTCCAAACGGCAAGGACTGGGGCAAGTGGAACAAGAGCGACCGGGCGCAGCACTCTGGGTTTTGTGAAGGCTTTTAAAAATTAAACTGGTGCTTTGGTTGAATGAGATCACTGCTCTGGGGCATGGACAAGTGATCCCTTAAACATGGCCGTTCCTGGCGGTTCATGGCATGCTTTTTAAATTTTATTTAAACATTAAGTTCAAGAAATGAACACTTGTCCTTCAAAACTCTCCAGAACTCTACACATGCTTACAAATTGCATCTTTGACTTCATAGCTACACTATTTCCTTGGTTCAATCTTTTTCAAGTACAACCTTGGATTTTTGCACCATTCCAAACCGTGTTCTCTTTTGTGTCACACTACAGAAGAAAGAATATTAACAAAATCTAAGTCATAAATGTTTCCCTCATCACTCCAAAACTGTACATTAAGACTCAGCTTTCATGATCCCATCCTGCAATTATCCTTCGAGATCACAAGTTTCTTATTAGATCATTTTTTCAGCATAATTGGTTACAAAGCCATAAATACAATTTTTCCATGAGAAATAGTTTGTAGTGGCGGTATTTTGAGTCTCCCCATATCACTGATCCATTATTGATCTAAGATGAAAACACACTACCAATTTTTCACTGAACTATTGATCAAGCTAGGTCAACTCTAGCAAGACATCCAGACTACCAGAAATCTACCAGTAAACAGCAGGATCACATACAAGGAAAGGAATTCAGAAAATAGTATTTAAACAGCTTGTTGGACTGCAGACTACTTGTAGGAGGGCTTCAGCAGATCATGCACAGATTACAGTGAAAGAATGCAATTCCTATTTGCAGAAAATAAAGAACGATTTTTTGAAAACTGTTTCTAGAGAAGTACACAGCCTTTTTTGCTCAGGTACACGTATCTAATGACACTTTCTATTCTGATACGCTCACCAAAAAAAGTTGGTACACTAGAGCTGACTGACGAAATCCAGTTTTTTAAACAGCTCCACTCAAAGCTGGGCATCAAATCTTTTTCTTAAATAATTAGTACATCTTATTGTCCTACAATTTCTTTTGTTTTAGTTCCGAGTACCCTAGCGAAACTGCTTGCAAGATATGAAAGCAAGCCGGAAAGATTAACACGAGATTTCCAGCACGCTGCACCACCCAGCCTATTCACAGTTCACCAAGTAGGAAGCATTGCTTTTCCATTTTCTGCCTGTACCTAGAGGTCAAAGAAATCGCTTTACTTGGAAGCCTTCTAATGACAAGGTCGGGTTTCCCGGGAGCAGTCCCACACCCTCCGCCCAACCAGCCCCGTACCAGCAGCCACCAGCCCCTGGCCACAAAGCCCGGAGCCCCGTATGGCGGAGAGGGGGATGGGGCGCCCTGGGAATCCCATCCTGCCGTTTCCATGGCTACACCAGTTGAGCAGGGAGCCTTTCACAATGACCGGGCTGCGGATGCTCCATGGTCCCTCGCAGAAGGAAGTGCTGATGGAGCGGGGCAAGACCCCCAAACAGGGGTAAACGTGGAGGCGGTCATGCAAAGCCCCGCTTAAGCTGAAACAAAGTTGGAGCCTTGCAGTAATTTTTCCATCACATGAATACAAAAGAAAAATAAATGCGGCTTATCTCAATTAAGGTGAGCCACAGAGAGCGGCATGAATTGCAGGAAGTCAGGGGAATTTAAATATTAAGGGTAAGTGTCAAATATCAACTTTGCCTTGCCAGTAAGGCGTTCTCATTTGCTATGGCAGGAGTGGAAGAAAGAACCATTTTATACACATTCGTACTTTCCCAAAAACTGGTATTCACAGAAGTTACAGTGAAGTTTTAATAAAGAACACACGTACAGGCATACTGATCTCTAACTGCCTTGTACAAAGCACTCGCTGGCTCCAATCTGTGGTGTATAGTATTTGAATTACCCAGTCGCTCTCTGAAAAAGCTTCCAGTTATTTTATTTTC
>NW_009193163.1:64756-66549 GCF_000690835.1 Fulmarus glacialis
ATGAAAATAAAAACAGGAATTACTTACCCTCGTAACAATCTTAGAGATATAACTTACCATTCGCTACCTTTTGAAATGTTGGTATCCAACTAGTTTTCTGCTACACTTCTTTAAAATAGACTATTAAGAGATTTGTATTGAAAATCAATCATTAAGAGCTGCAGGTCGTCCTGGCCTCCTTTTGTGTTGCAAGGCACATTAGTCAATCTGAAATAAAGCATTATCATTCGACTTGCAGCCTGCGCCATGTAAATTCTGCATGTGTTGTGCTGCAAGTCCCGAAGACAATGACATCACTCATCTCCGTGTGGGATTTGTTGAAGGTAAAAGCATTATGATTCCTTTTAACTATTATTTCAGAAACTACAGCTAAAATGTGAGTGCTGTCCTCGCAGCAATGATGAAATAAAAAGAATGACGGGAAGAAGAATTAGTTTTTCAGTCAACGCCACTCCAGCAGTAATGTTTTTTCCAACTAAGATTTCAACAGTCAAAAATGGGAAAGATTATAGACACAGAGCCTGCAATTCAATTCAAAAAGATCTTTGTTAACAGCAGCCATGAAAAGAAGAAAAAAAACCCACAAAATTCCTCCACTTAAAGCACAATCTCAAAACATATGCTTACAATCCTGGAAATCTTTGAGAGATTCAGTGTGTTAAACAGCTGCAGCTGAGCTTAGAATGAACATTGCAAAGAAATGCTAATGAGATGCTTATAGATCCTGAACAAATTGATTTACTGAGATCTTGTTGAGTGTCTCCTATCAAGGGTTTGTCAGAGTAAACAACCAAATCCTTATAAACAGAAGTGACTCATTCATTACAACTGGAAAAAGAAATAAATAAAAATCTGAGCTTTAGTTCAGGAAGACTATAGAACAAGCTAATACATATATATGCACACATTATTTAAAAATATATATACTTTTAAAACCATGGATTTTCCTGCCTCTAAAGAAATTTGTCAGCAAGGGAAGTAGTGAAGGGTATTGGAAAAAACACGTGTAGTTTAGCTCACCAGAAAGTTACAGATCAGTTTGCAATGCCATGACTATATTTAAACTCAAGAAAGTTATCAATATAAGAGCTGCCCGTACTAAAGAAATACTTACATAAAGCTTTAGAATAAACCCATGTAAACCAGATGTATAATGAGTTCATAGTCACATGTTGAATTGTTTTATTGTACGTTGTTTTAGTACAACCTGCGTGTGTAACCAATGCCTTGGAAAACAAATAGGTAGTAAACCCATCTTTTTAAAAAGAATCTTAGTGTTCGTAAGATTCCATGCGAATATGAACAATAAGTTACACAGGAAGAGAAGGGAGGTAAAACTTCAGCAGCTATCTATCAGAATAAGAAAAAATGTTTCTACATCAATAAAACTTAGACGATTGTATGATGTAATAGTATTATAACTATTCAGGATAGAAAACCCTAGGATTTCTTTTTCACCAGTCACCTATAAAATATAAATGTTTAATAATTTTATAATGGTAGGCAGGGAAGATGATAACATGTATCCTCTGACCAAGCACAGCCAAAGAGTTTCTCTCACAAAATGTGAGACTGAGAAATTGAAATTCTCAGAACTGGGATAAAAAGCAAGCGACGGTTTATTAACACTAATAGTCTTCGGGGAGGTTGGGGGGTGGGGGAGGAAGTTTAGTAGGAAAAGCAAAGAAATGCAAGAAAAATTAATCCCTTCACCCTTTCGTTCTCCACAACTCCACTTACTGAAATCCTGGCAGCTCTTAGGGGAAATCAAATTCACCAGTCTCATCCTCCTG
>NW_009193163.1:66577-75194 GCF_000690835.1 Fulmarus glacialis
AGCAGCCCTAGAGTCCTACATCCCATGGCTGCGTCTGGCAGGTGATTTGCAGAAGATCCTCGTGAAAGGCTGATGTACTCTGCTATTACTAGATACTCTGCAGCTGCCTGCAGTTATTCACAGAACAAGGTACTCACAGAGGAGCATCCCCTGCCCTAGAGGAAGGGCAGGACTTTGGGGGGGGTCCTGCAATTGTGCCACAGATCTCCATCCCCAACATCTCTGTCACCTGCACAAAGCAGGATAAACATCACTTGACATTCAGAGAGCAAATTCCCTTTGAACTAAACAAGACCAACTCCTCCAAGGTTTCAGATTCTCCATTAGGACCAGGAGAGCACACCCAAAATAAAGTACAAGTCTCCAGATTTTCTATGCTCCTCATTTTAAGCAACGCACAGCAACAGCAACATTAGGAGAAACAAACTCAAGGTTTTTCCCAAAGTGAATGACAAATGCAGTTCTAGCAACTGCAAGCTGTGAAAACAAAAAAAGAAATCTATCATAGGAAATCTCTTCTAGGGAAAATATAAATTTCCTACTGTTCCATGTACAACAGAATTCTTGTCAGGAAAGTTCCTGCTCATGTTCAATCTCGTTCCTATGAAGGTGCACCACTGTTATTTCAAGACTTGCTTCTGCATCCCCTATTCTCCTTTTTGCTAATTTTTAAGTATAGACTACTATAAGTCAGTAGCAGCTTGCCCTCTTACAGAGATTAGTGATTGATGGAAAATAAAGAAATCTTTTCAAACTTGAGCCATTTACAGAATCAGTGCAAGGATGCTGAAATAATCAGGAAGCTCTTCTATCCTCCTTCAACCACTTCACAAGCCAGAAGTACAATACAGCAATACAACACAATAGGATGTGCCCTTTGTGAGAAACGCTCGTATTTCTGCACAACAGCTCGTCTGGGAAGAAAAAAAGGAAAAAAAGAAAAGAAAAGATTAGCATAACTGACTCTCCCCCCTTCCCCTGCACCCAACTGTGAGGCTTAAAAACAAACTCACAAAAATCAACTCACTGTTACAGACACAAGGCCAACTACAATTCCTGTATACTATGCCTTGACCAGATTGATGTTGTCTTACTATTTTTTTTGGATTCTCATAAGCTGAAAAACATATAGGAAAGGGGGTTATACAGATATGCACTTTCCAAAACACTCAAGACAACAAAAAAAATCAACTATCTTCAGGCAGTGGCTCTCACCATCTCTTGCCAGGCAGGTCTCCCAAAAGTAATCCTTTGAGGACAAAGATAGAGATGATAGCGTCAAAACAAGACAAAATATTTAAGTAGTTTACCAAATTCCTGTCTCTCTCAGCCTGCAGGCAGTAGTCAAAACTAAAACCAACTTACTCAGAATTTTAGAAAACATCAAAGGAAACCCAAAACCACATGCTTTAACAAAGTTACAGTCCTCCATATAAAAACTGACACAGAGCAGCACTCCACCTCCAAGAAAGCAAACAAAATAAGGTCCACAACATGAAGAGGACGCATTCAGATAGTAAAGCGCTAAGAGCAAAGTTTGCTGCATGAAATCAAGGTATCCACAAAACCACTTCATTTTAAAATCAATTTTTGCTCTCCTTCATTCTTCTTGGCTGAGAGTTGTCTCGGCACGTACCAGGGCCAGCAAGATACAATACAAACGCATGAGATGCATCCCAATTACTGTTAGAAAAGGCTACTACTTTAAGCTGTTTAAAAATCAGACTTCCCTTCCTAATTCTGGAAAATAATCTCCTTTTTCTTCAAGGTAGGAGCAGAAATAGAAGAGGCTGTAAAGAGAGGCAGAACATGTATCCATTGTTGACATGGTTGCCTTCCTGCAGCTACCAACTGAAATGTCCATTTTTGCCTGTATTACTTTTTCCACTTCACCTGCTTTATCTGGTTAATTCATCTGTTCCTCTTTCGTCACATTTTCACAGTACAGATCTAATGGACCAGATCTGAAGGCATGCAGCACAAGCAACAGCTGGAACATTGCAACTGCCTTAGTCTGTCTTCAATTCTGATCAAAGACAAGAGGTAAGAGATGGTGGCTCGGAAAGCAGAAGTGTCAAACACATTAAAACTAAGTAAGCCTACTTTCTTCTTTCAACAATCCATACATTATTAACTTTAATAACTATTCAAAAAGGCACCGACTAGCTCTTCAAATGTACTTTTACACTCTAAAAACAGCACATCACTAACAGGTGAAAAAAGACCAGAAGAAATTATGAGATTATCCCAAATAATTGGGTTTGGCTTCCCCCCCCCAAAAAGTACTGGGAAAAAGACTGAGATTAAAATATCAGTAGTTATTAACTACAGTAAGAAGGCATTCTTGAGGAAAAGATAAAGCTTAGAGAGTTTTCCATTTGAAGTTACAAACATTCATAATGATATCTATAAGTTCAACATGTTTTTATAATTTAAATAGGATTTTACAAACCAGGGTTAAGCTGTGCCATTTCAAAAAATGAAAGAATGTACAGATTAGGAGATATCAGCAGTAACGTTTTGGTGGCAGGAGTTTCAATAATGGTGTTTTGGCTACTTACTTCCATCCTCCACAAAATAGTAATGGGATTTTAACTGTATACAAAAGAAAACTGCCAGATCTGGATTAACAATGCCACAACACACTCAAAGGAAAGCTATTTCTTAACTCCTGGATGCAAACTGAAGGCTACTGTAAGCTGCTCATTTCCCCAGGATGCCATTTTGCCTTTAAGAAAAAATTCACTGAAAAAGTTGAAACTATTATTTAACCAATTGTAACAAAAATAAAAATGAACCAAATGTGCAAGTATTCTTAAACAAGCGAGCAATCTGGAAAGATGGGGTTCACTAATACAAACAGCATTAATCAGGAACTAAGTATTCTTGAAGGTTGAGTATTTTGCAAAATATCATACCTTCGCAATGCTGCAGTTGAAAAGTTAATCCAGTATCAGCTAGAAAGACGTTGCTGGAAGTCACATTTTTATCTGTTTCCAAAGCCAAGCTTTCCTTCCCCAGGAGAAAACCTGTTCTCTAAACTCAGCTAAGTGTGCACCCAAAAGATGTGCTTGCATTAGAGTCCCCCAAAACAAAACTTAAACTCCATTTAACTTACAACTCCTTTTCTATCATTTGAACCACTTCAGTATGTTGCTTTGTCCTTTACGTGGACTAGAATAAATACTGTCCCAGACAGGAATATAAGTGGTATATTATTGAATATACTGAAAGTACACTTCCAATCCCACAAGTCTATTTCTCTTCTTAGAAGTACAGCGCACTCACATACAGCTTGAACTTTCTCTCACACATTTCAGACTTTCCCATTCTCCTGTTCCTGCAAGAAAAGAATTCACAAAAGCCTACTAACTAGCTCTTCAAGAGCAGCACTTCACAGCAATACGCAGCATAGAAATGGTTCAAAGTTTGTGGATTTTTAATTTTAATTTGCGTCTTCAAGGAAAATTTAAATAAAAGCAACAAATGCAATAACTACAAAGCAGCAACAGCAAAAGAGAGCATCCAGATGTTTACTTATCCCACAAAAACATCAACATTTTTCTAAATATAAGAGGACAAGATTTGGGGGTTTAGCCTATGCTAAAACTCTACAATATAACTTCAATGCCTTTCCCATGTCCTATCCCTTCCACATACTTAACTCTTCAAAAGTTAACCATAAGCTCTTTGGCAGAGATATGATGGATGTGTATACAGGACCATATTTGACACAACTCAAGCCTTCATTGCAATTCTTATACATTACTTCGAAACAAGTATGTTATTTGGTTTTCCTGAAACGGAGATGAAGGAGCCTGCACCAACACTGAAGCGGTGGTATTTCAGTGAGGTTAGACAGTGAGGTTAGTGGGTAATTCTGACATTCAGACTCACGTGTTCTCCCTTGTAAAGCAGCATGCACTGAGCTTCAGATGATGTACAGCTGAAGAGTGCACAAGCAATAATGCACTGCCCACCGTTCAGTTACTTTGTAAACCATTTGTGTACCTAGCACAATAAACACAAGGTACTTCCAGAAAACAAGTTTCTTTTCATCTTAGTCTAGATTTAGAAGCTCCATTTCAAATCTTCCAATGTTATTATTATCAATCACTTGAAATCTATCTCATGCTTTTAAAGACACCGTATACTAAGCTGTGCTTCAAGCCTGAAAGGTTCAGACGAAACAGCATCATTTCAGACCTACCCAACGTCAGTCTCCTGCGATACGCACTCAACACAACTGCCGCACCTTCCCTTCTCCTAAGAAAAATGTTACAGACAGGCACTTCAGCCTATGGAAATATGCAATCTGCTGGCAAGAGAGGTGATCACGTATTCTGATGCCAGCGTTTCCTCTAACTTCAGTTTATAACCTTACTCTTTTTGTAGCTTTTGCTAACAATTTCTCATTCCTTATAGATGGGAGTTAACTCTGATCCATTTGGCAGTGAGAGACTTCGGTAACTTCAGACACCTCAAGAAGGACACAAAAGAAAAGGTTTATTTGCAATTAAGACAAACATTGGTTTCAAAATTTTTAATGAAAAACATGGCAAACACATTCCATGTCTCCCCCCGTAACATTAACTTTGAGAATACCAGCATTATTCTGCTAATGCTCAAGAAAACTCAAATCCTGAGCAATCGTAGAATCATAGAATCATTTAGGTTGGAAAAGACGTTTAAGATCATCAAGTCCAATCGTAAACCTAACGCTGCCAAGTCCACCACTAAACCACATCTTTAAGTGCCACATACTCCAGTGCTGCCAGTACTGGAATGGAAATGCGTGCGCCATAACTCCCTCTACAGTCAGTAGTTCGCACAAATTCAACATGAACTATGACTTCTCCCGTAGATATGAGTAAGAACTTATTAGCAATCTACGTTCAGATCCATCACCTACGGCACAGGCCAAACTTACAAATTGAGAAGACGACTACAGAAGCAGAAACCTACAAAAGTAAGCGATGTAGAAAGTCCCTCCAGAAAACCACATAGGACCTAATTTTTATTGAGGAAATTAGAAGGCAACTCAAAAGCAGTAATTATTTGCACAGAATGCCATAAAACGTTAGAATGTATTTTCAATTCCTTGTGTTGCCTCTGTCCACAAGCTTTAATTAGAGACATCATGTTTTTAAGACAAGTAATTAACCACTTGACTGGATGACCAACAAGTGTGGAAAGCTCCCCATCACTTAGACTTTTCTGATCAAACCTGGAATATTCTCAAGGATGTATTTGCCATCACAGATCACCCTGCATTGCAGAGAGACACACTTGTTTGAATTTTTTTAGCAAGCAGTCATACATGAATCCTGTAATTGTTGGTTAACAGCTACTGAATGTAAAGAGATTGTAAAGCTGGTAGCATATCAACAGTTCACATTTCTAGTCATGAAAATGAAGGAGTGACATTCCTGGTTTTTAACTGATACAGCACAGCAGTGTACTAATAAAAAAGAAAACATTCCTTCCAGCAGAGAACCTGCACAGTGTGTCACAACAGCTCCAGGATTTGCAAAATACAAAACTCCATGAATGGAGAGGTGTAGATGCAGTGTCATAAAAGGAAGCAGAAATGCATGACAACCAGCTGGAAGCTTAATTTTTGTTTAGGTAGTGTGCATTTCCTAGAGTTGTCTCCACTTTAGTTAAGAAAACATACATAATACCACACTGGGCCAGAGACCTACAGTCCAGTTTCCAGCAATAGCAACAGCAGCATCTTTTTTTTTTTTCCTTAAGTGAAAACACCCAAGCCTGGCCATTCTCTATAGTCCATTCCCCTTATACTCCTCCAGTATCTACAGTCGTTATATAGGAATTGCAGGGGATAAATCACTGCTTAAGCCTTTTGCTGTCCTGTTATTGACCTGTCATTCATCAACACGCCTAACCCCTTTCTGAATTTGCTGTCTGCCTCTAGCCTCCTGTAGCAGCAAGTTCCAGAAATTCAATCCCCACGGTGTAATGCGGTTCTTCCTATTATCTGTTTTTACTAAGCTATCGCTTTCACCAAGTGACTCGTGGTTGTAGTACTTCAGGGTTTGGTGAAGAGTATTGTGCACTCACCTCAGCCACCGCCTTCCCGAGTTGGCAAACCTCAGACTCTTCTCCAGCCTCAGCCTTCTCTGCCCCAGACCGAACTCTCGTAGGTTTTAACCTTCTCTAACTTCACTACTTCTTTCCTGAGATGCAGAGGAGAGACTAGAGCTGTGCACACCATCAGCGTTTTATATAGCAGCAAACGATGTTCCCAACACCCTCTCCCTACTGCATGGGAGAACCTGTTTGGCTGCCGCTGTGCACTGAGCTAACGACATCAGAGAACTATCAACTGTGACTCCGCGAGCTGTAACTGCCAGCACATAGCAGCGGGTAGGTTCAGTTTGGATTATTTCTCCCCTCAAAGCTTTACGTATGCTGAAGCTACACTGATATTCACCTGCTGCCTTTTCCTCACTCGCTGGATGCTGTGAGGTCCTCCTGAAGCTCCTCACCATCAGCACAGCCCGTGCCTACCCTAATCCACAATCTGGCACATTTCACTACACAAGAACACAGCAGAAGAAAACACTTAGCTGTATTTTCCTGTACCACATTTTTACAGCAGCTAAACATACCCATCTCAAAATACTTGTATTGGTTTACACTGGATTCTGCATGGTAAAAGAAATAGAGCAAAGTTTTACATAAGAGATTATTTTCTATTTTGTACCCCAACACGTGTATGCACAACACTGACACCCACTTTGACCATGTTTTCTGCCACTCAATCGCTAAGGAAATAGGTTTTAAAAAGCTACAGTGAATTACATGTTATGCCCAAGGCAATAAACCTTAAGACAAACTAACAGGACAAATGCTTTCAAATCACAGCAACTGCCTTTTAGGACCATCACAGCAATTAAATATTGATGCTATTTTCTTTGTATAATATAAAGCAAACTACAATGACAAGTCATAGTAACACTGAAAACTAAAAGCGATATTGAAATGACTGAGATGTTGCAAAGTACTCATTTAGTAACTAGCCATGAACCCTAAAACTTCATTATTCCTTCCCTACAAGCAAGGCTAATACTGCTTCTCCTCATTTGCTGTCCTTGCAAAAGGGTGGATGCTTTTAAACATCTTTACTATCCTTTCAAAGATATAAATTCCCCATCTACCTTCACAGCGCATTCTTCTCAGTGTTTCAGTGCTTGAAATAAAAAGTCTGTGGAATAAAGTTGGACATTTTCATGAACTAAATCTGTGACCAAAAGAAAAGTGCTTATTTCCCATAACAAGTCCAGAAGCATGGTCCAAGATTTAAAAAAAAGAAAAAAAAAAGAAAAAAAAAAAACCACACCAACCACCAAAAAAAAAAAACCACCACAAAGACAAGGTGGAGAATAACAGTATTACAGAATTAACCTATTTTTATACATATATATATGCTTTTGCCTCTCGGATAATTGCTAAAATGAGAGAAAGAATATAATTTCACACTTTCTTCAAATTACAAAGAAAACACATTCTTGAAAAAATAACATGACATAAATGTGATAGAAGCAATCAACACCACAGGCTTGGGTGACTTAAGAGAGGTTTTGGTGTTCGGCTTGTGGGGTTTGTTTTGTTCTTTAATGAAACCGACATTTTGTAACTTCAAAATTACCTAGTTTGAAGATACTGCTTCATAAAAGTACTAAAGTATCACAAATTATATCTTATAAACAGTACAAAACTGCACTTTATAAAAGTGACTGTCTAAAAAACAGCCTACATTAACAAAGTACACACCGTTAATTCTTTTAAATAGCACCTACCTACAGTATTTAACATTACAGTGGGAGTTTTTATGCAACTTTTACTTGTTTTTGAAACCACTGGTTCTAAAATGCAAAATAATTTATCGAAAATTAAAATGTAACTTAGTATGCAGCAATTTTACTCAACTTCAGCCATGGAAGTGAATTTTTAAGTGAAGCTGCATTAATTCCTAAACATAGAAAATGAACAGCATATGAATAATTTATTGATGGCTTTTGCTTCATGTCAGCAGCTTTGCTGGAGGAAGTGATATTTATGAAGTCCCCCAGGACACCAAGAAGTTAAAGATGGGCAAAGAAACTGTAGGATAACATTACTACCTCTGCAGAACGATACTTCAGGTATGCAGGTGTCGCAGGCGGTTTCCCACCATGAAGGAGTTATACAATGCCAAAATTCATGGGGCTGGGAGAGGAGATCAATGAGCTTATCTCAAGAAAGTTGGTACCCTTCAAACCATTGATAAGTAGAAATAGGATCTTTTATGCATAACAGGTATTACAGGAAGGCATTATAATTTTGAATGGCTTCCAAGCTCCGCCTTAAGCATGCTCCTGCAAGATATACCTCATAACCCAGATTCAGGAGCTTCTGAAAACAGGTGGAACACGCTGCTGTGGAATGCATCTTGGGGTCTGGAAGTCCAGAAAGGTGCTGGGTGAACAGGAGGAAACGTGGCCAGAGGAAAGTGGCTAGGACAGAGCTAGGAAACAGGATGGAACAAGGGGAAAAAAACGTAACCAGGGAGGAAGACTGAGTATAAAGAGCTCACCAACTCTTCAGCAGG
>NW_009193163.1:75217-105328 GCF_000690835.1 Fulmarus glacialis
ACGAAGAGAGGCAGCAGCAGTTCCCAACATCCATTCATCTCCTCTTTACACTTTCTGACAGAAACTTATCATCATTATTTTTATTCCATCACATCTTCATCCCTAACCAATTTCTCCCCTCAGTATTCCCTGTCCAACCAGCAGCGTCTTCTCAGCAGCACACCTCCTACCAGGCAAGTTCTTTGCCCTTTGAGTTTGAGAATCTAAGCACCTATTCAGGCATCTGCAAACAATAACGCACAGCTCTCTTCCCTAAGGCACCTACCAGTTTTAAATTACTCGTCTAATTTCATAAAGAACTTAAATAATGGAACATTCACTAAGACCAAAAATCGGTTTCCCCTAATTTGTCCAAATCCTTTTAAAAGTTCTAATGAAGAACATGGAGTATGCTTTCATGACAGCCTCTATAAAAAAAACTTTCTTTTTTCCAGATGTCGATTAGATGTTAAGAAATACTTTACATGAAACAAGGGAACTCTCTGAAATTCATAGATAAACAGAAATATCCCGCTGTTAGTCAAAAAAAAAGGTGAAAGTTCTGTAGCAACTCTTACGAAGATAACTGAAACGATATGAAACAAGTGACCAATTTATTTTGTATCCTGTGCTGGTGGTAAGTTTTTTATTTAAAATGAAGGGCCACATTAGCAATGAATCTAGAAGTTGCGAGGGAGGAAGTAAATTAGAAAGTCAGTGAGAGGGTAAGTGATTCAGCGATGCAAATTAAGTGTTTTAAAGCTATTGAGATTCTGGAACATAGCACAGCTCAACAGGAAAAAAAAAAAGCAAGGCAATGCAACTTTCAAAACATAATTAACCATTTCTCTAGAAACCCAGGACTCAAAATATCAAACTACATTAACTTTAACTGCTGATCACTCAAAATTTGAGTGCTACTACAACAATTTACTAATAACCAATATGTAATTTAATTTTAAAGCTAGAGTAGATCCCCTAAACTTCTTCACCATAATCTTATGCAAAATGGCTGTGTTGGCCATAAAGATGGCTCTTCAGTAATCACGAAGTAGTTCTCTGCCAGAGGCAGGACATTGAGAACATACGAACAAATGGAGCCACAGAAACACAAATTTTATCTCCTAACTAAACATCAGAAACTATGAAAGTCAGTTCTATATGCAAAGCTTTACTACTATTTCCAGAATGAGAGTTTTCATTTAAAAGAAAGGCTACATTCGTAGCTGAACTTCACTATGAACACACCACTTCATCATATGCTTAGCCTACCACCCCGATCTATTTTATACAAAACACATCCTCACGCAATGTTTCTGGCTTCAAAAATATGATTCATATGTATAGAAAGAATCAGTTTTGGGTTTTTTTTCCTACTCACAGAAGGCTATGGGGTAAATTAATGCCTCAGACTGCAGTGACTTTGGATTAGGCTAGTCTTGTCAATAATTAATACAGCTCTGTAGTGCAAAAGCATAGCAACAAGTTAGATTAACCAAAATCCCTTCCGCTATGACACCAGCTTTTTTTACCCATGTTGAATGCGCATACACAAGACTGTTAAAAAAGGACAAGATTATTTATGACCTTAACCAAAATCCCTTCTGCTATGACACCAGCTTTTTTTACCCATGTTGAATGCGCATACACAAGACTGTTAAAAAAGACAAGATTATTTATGACCTTAATGTAAGAGTTCTGAACATCGGGGGGTTTCTTCCTCCTTTCATTTAAAGAAATGCTTTATAAAATAAACATTTTTATTGTAACAATTCAATGAAATCGTAGCAAATATTATCATCTTTAAACTGGCCTCAAAAACTTATCCAAGATCTTTATCATGCAAGTTCTTTTCAAGTCTTGGGGATTTCAGAATCCTAATGCAACAAATAAAAAGCAATGAACAAAGACAGCAACAATGCTACTCTATCGGCTCGGGCATTGTGATCCATCATCCTCGAAAACAACAGATGAAGCAATAACAGACCCTCTGTATATAAGCTTTAGCAGTCATCCTCCATGGATAGATTATCCATTCCACTAAAACAGTTATGAATTACAAAACGTGCATTAAAGTTTGAATTGTGACTCGTTACAGATAGACATGGCGAGCCACAGACAGCATTTTTATACTCACACTGTCCTCTCTCTGTATTTTTATATTGCTGTAACTGCAAAATTAAAGTACTGAAGTTATTGAATCTGCAAACGGCTTGAAAGTGAAAAAATCAGTTTGCAAATTAGCAGATCATTAAAAAAATTTTTTAACAATTCTAAGTATCAAAAGATGAAATAAAATACAGAAATCTAATCAGTAGTAGCCTAAATTAATTTCTTTGTAAGAACATTTTTCTTAAATAAAAACCTCTCCTAGATAATCCTGGATTTCAGCTGTTTTGTTCATCACGCAATCTTAACGAGGCCACTGTTACTGAAGGACATGACCTGATTTCTTCTGAGGTCAATGGTTATCAGTAGAATTTGAACACTACAAATTTCTATCCTGAAACTAGAGGAAAGCACTCAATCTGCATACTTTCTGTGAATTTTCAAATCTGACACTTCATTTTGCCAGGAAGTTCTTCAGTTGACACAGCCCTCAATTTTTGCATTATGGCAAGCAGTCGCATTTGGTCAGTGTCCACATATTGATTTTGGAAAAGATGCTTGCAGCTTCAAGGAATATAAGAGATGCTGCATGTTAGTCATGAACCATGCAACCGTTACAAAGTGATACATAAAAGTCCTTTTTTTTTTTGTCTTCTTCAAAACAGGTGTTCAGAGTGATTGTTTTTATTTTGCTAGACAAAGGCGGGCTTTTTGCGAAGAGTGGAACAAATTTAGGTAGTGATAGAGTTCTGGTACTTGTGGCTGGGCAACAAACGTATTAACTTTATTACTCAACTCACATATTTAAATAAATACCAGTTTAAACACATTTATATTATAATCTGGAAAGCTGTGAAGTGACAGATTACTTAACTCTAGCTGTCCTTCTAGGCGTGTTATCCATTCCTTCACTCAGTGACTACTCCATCACCACTCTGAGCTAAGGTCTTCTCCCCCTTAGCAGCACCTACAAGAGCAAGGCGCAAGCCTGGACCTCTTTGTACATCATGCACCTAGCAATAACAAAGGATGAACCGATTCTTCTCAATTAGTCTCAGGTGAACTGAACTCAGACAGCAAGGAGGGTAGTGAATTGTTAAAGGCAGTTAAAGGCAAATAATTCATGTTCTTCATTCAAGCAACTGTCTAAACTTCCATGCAAAATAAGGGTGATTAAAAATAGTACTTATGAATAAGTACTATTCGTATATGATCTGAAGGAAAGCCATTATTTCAAGGAGAATCGCAGGACGGATCCTTTAAAAAAGTTGCATCACTTCTGGACATTTTAGTCAGTGAATTATGCTGTAAATAAACAGTTCAAAGTAACTGAATACATCTGCCTTTGGTACAGCTCAGAGGAAGCTACCGCTGTTGCTCGAGGTTTTACAGAACACACCTTTAAAGGGGAAAGGGTTCCCTGCCACCCTCGACACAGACATTCAATGAAATACTACCGTTTGAGCAGGCAGCCTCTCGGACCTTTCTGACATGGAGATAAAAAAGCATGAGGTCCTAATGAGAATCCCTAATATTTTCAAACACAAACTACAACAAACATTAAGAGGGGCTTCCAGAGAAATAGCATAAAGCTTGGAGAGAAACAGCAGGCTAAACTCTTTTACAGAAACAGGTAGAAATTAGAAGCTGTTTTGGGTAAAATTTTTGGAAACCTACTAAAGTTTACCTCATCCTCATGGAAAATCTTCCATAAAAATCACCGATGCTGGCACTGTTGGGAACTCAATCCGTGGCAAACCTTAAGCACAGCAGTAATCTATAATAAACCGTGTGTAGCAGGTAGTCCTACCCATATACCATTGGAGACTTTGTTTAAACACAGCTAGATCCTACGTTTAAAGTCTCCCTTCAGGCTAAAATTAGTCTTTTCATTCAAAAGGCTTACCCCTGCCCCAAACTACATTTAGCCAGTATTTACTAGACTAACACGCAATTTAATAAATCAAATTCTTTTTTCTTGTCCATTTGCTTACGCATACAGAGGTTTTACCAACAAAATCTGCTACAACATTGGTCCATGCAGGCTTTAAGCTAGAGGAGCCAGTATGCTGCAAAAAAATTCAATACATAACCACAAGGGCCACATCAAAGTAATTCAGCATAACCAGAAAACACGCTAAGTCAAATTAAACCCCAATCCTTTCATTAGTGCATGGGGAAGTCTATTTATGTTCAGGCATTCTCTACTTAAAAATTACCAAAAATAGTCCTTAAAAAGTTCACTGCCCATTTCCTTAGAGCTTGACTAGCGTTAGCACTGTTGTTACTGTACCCGATATATCTTGTGTCTGTAATACAGCCAAGATGTGAGTCATGTAAGGACACCAGAACCAGCATGGACCAACAGTCTGCGCTGCCAGGGTCAAGAGAAACAAAGTGTTTTCATGATGCGTGGCTGACATCAAGATCAGTATGTCCTAGAGAGTCTTTGCTGTGACTCAGCAATTTCTCAAGTGTTTGAGTGATCATCTTAGCTAGCACAAGCTCGCCTCTCTCAACTTACTAACTGACGGGTTCTTCTGGACATGGGATTTTCTTTTCTTTTCCAAATCTGTAGATACGGGTATCAGTTCTTGAATTCTACAACCCCAGGCTCAACACATTTCAATTCAAACAGACGGCAACTCCCCAGATACTGGGTAATCCAAAAGAAACCGTGGATTCACGCGTGGCAAGAACACTCTCCCATGTCCCCATGCCTGCTTATGGCTCTCAGGGGAGCTTAGGAGAGTTGAAGTCCCAAGGGCAGACCCTCTACTGTCTTCTGCCCCAGCACTCCTCCTCCTCTTCGAGCAGGTTTCACAGACCTAAGTTCATTAATACAAGAAATTTCAGCCCTGCACAGAATGTAGGTGAACTATACTTTATAGTTATGAGCAAACATATAGTTTCTTTAGTATCAAAGAGCCACGTGGAAAATGCTTAGCACACTACAATTGTGAGAACATCATTATCTCCCAAGCACCAGTCGGGGTACTGGGTGTGGATTCTCCAAGTAGCCAATCCTTGACCGAAACACAGATCCATGCGAAGACAAATCCATACTTCAACTGAAAACAGACTCATCATTACATTTGCAGGCTTTCTACACAAGTTCTCCTCAAGACAGTTAACAAGCACGTATCAGCTCCTATAAAAAAAAAATTATTTCAAGAAACAATTACAGTCAAGATACATCAGAACTTTCGCACTTTTAGACTACAGTGGTATCAACACATCAGCAATATGACAGAAGTGCCCAGCATTCGTAATCAATGAAACTAACACAGCAGCTGGATAAAACCTCTAATCGCCATCAAGGAGAAGGCTAAGCAAGAGAAATCAACGTGTGACATGGATTAAAAGACAGGGCAGATGGGTTTTGATAAGTACAAGGATTCTCAACTGAAAGTCTCACCTGTTCTGTAACACCACAAATACCTTCTCTGAGGATTGTATTACAGGAATAAATAGCAAAATTCTGAAGTAGAAGACAAGCATTTCCAGCAATAACAGAAAGTAGAAGAACTGGACAGTACAGGAGACATGCAGAATTCTTCCTGATTGAATTCTTTTCAAAACTCTGCTTGAGGACTCCACAATTCTTTCAGCTTTAAGAGATTATTGAAAAATCTTAATTTTAAGCTGTCCTCACAAGGCTGTTCTAACTCTTACACAGCAGAAATCTATAAATATTGGATCAAATTCTAGCACCACTTCCTACATTATTAATTCTAGAATAAAATAGCTTTCAAAGTCCTTTTCCTTTATCAAATTGCTTTCTAAACCCAGCAGAGGGGCAGGAAGGGACGAGATGAACGCTGCGCGTTCATGCTTAAGTACTACTTACGTTGCACTGTACCTGAAGGTCTCAAAAGTTTGGATATCACTGAATATGGTGCTGCCCAAACATACTTTACTGCAAGTCCTGCAAAGTTTCCAGTTTAAACAGGAAGATGCACAGAAGGAAGGAAAAGAACCAAGTTAAATGAGCTTCTAGAGTTCATTAATGATCTACTTAGATTTCTGTTCTCTTCAGAAGTAAATCGGTTTAATTACACCCCAATTAGTTCAGTTCAAGCAAGCATGGCCAGGTATTATGAAACTGTGAGGAAAAACAGATTGAGTTTTGCTAACTCATTCTACAAGCTGCTAAAATGTCTAAACACACTGAGAGGCCAAAGCTAAAAAAGAACGCAAAAAAATATGTTCAAACTATAATTTAGCTGAGCAGTGAAAACTATCTGCAGGTCAGAGATGGAAAGAGCAAGTCCAAACATCAGCCATACTCATATCACCATTTCCAGCTGCTTTTAAGTAAACAAGGCAAATTTTGTACACATGTGCATGTGTATGTACGTATTTGCACACACAGTCCCGACTTGCAGAGACTCCCAAGTCTACATTTGCAAATTTTAAGCAAATTTGACAAAGGTAATGATTTCCAAGAGGTCCCACAGAATTAATAAAAAGGCAGTCACATCAAGGAGGAAGGTTTACTGCTCTCAAGACAAAAAAGGCTGCATCAAACTTTTTAGACCATCAAAAAAATCCGCATAGGACTTCAATGCTAATTACAAATATATTGAAAGAATTATTCATTACATTGCTAGCAGAACTATTAATTACTCCCCTCCTTCCTCCCAGATTTGTGTTATAGAAACAAAACAAAGCAACTGAAACACTGAATACTACTTTTCAAAACGCTTCTTCCCTTTCTTTCAGATAAGGACTTCACCGCAGCACCCTCCCATACATCTGTTTAAGGTGCAGTCTACAGCTCGCTGCATTTACAACTGAACTTGAAGAAAACCTTTAAGAAACACCAGACACAGCTGTCCTCTCCCTCCCAAGGCAGAGGTGACAAGGGAACTGCAACTGAGTGCAACTTCTTTCACCTGCTCGGCCAGCTTCCAGCATCAGTCTATGAACTGATTTTCAAAGCAACTACTGGATAAAACCCTTGCTACAAAGACGGAATTTCAATTTGTGAGGCACCATTACAGCAACATTCCTCTGGGATAACGTAGATCTCGCAGTACGAGTGCGCCAGAGACACAGTATCCTCTCTCAAAGAGTAGTTACAGAAATACTTCTAGGAGGACAATCTGCAAACTAACTCTGACCACATGTAAAGATAGTTGGTCTCTCTTACTTCATGTGGCCCACCACAGATTTTGCTCTTTCCATATACTGGTGTCTCATCGAGTCAGGCTAAGCTTTAGGGAGAGGAAAGAGAAGATGAAGCAGCTGGGTAGGGTTCTTAGTAGCACGGTCTGTGCAGCAGCAATGGGCAGCAGTTAACAACCCTGAAGCAGACTACACAATTAACATAACAAATATGGCACTTTGCAGCTTTAAAAATATGTTTCCGCTCCCTCAATAACCTTCTGCTGGAGTCTTTTAATAGAGGCAGTTAACAGCATCTGTGCCGCATGGTAAAAGTACTGCCACACAATATACATTACACAACCGACAGTGGGGCAGGGAGAGAGGAGGGAGATAGACAGTTTTACATGCCAGTCAGGTTGTTTTGGTTTTCCTTCACACCCTGAAAACTAGTGAAATTTCTCAAATTTTTCAGTTCTCCAAAAACATACTCAAATTCAAGAGACACTTTTATGTTATCAGATTCAGGAAAAATCTGAACTCAAACTTGCTCAAGTTTCAAAATGGTCATGTTCAAATACAAAAAAAAAGCTACTCTTCACCTACATTACCATAAGGAAAGAGGACAGACTGATTTTATACTTTTGTAACACTTGCAGTTAGCTAAGCAATCATTATTCCACCTGAGACTATGTACTCACATGCTGACAGTTCTGATTTACATTAATAAGACAAAACCAAAGAAATCACGCCTATTATAGCAACCAAAGAACACAATCATCTAAAATTTTCTTTATTCTCATAGACTTCAGTTCTCCAAAAAAAATCATAAAGGGTGTTTAATCACATGAAAAAGATACTCCTTTCTTTTAAAATCAGTCTGATCTAGTGAGGATAAAACACACAGGAATGGCAGTGCAGCAGCACAGGGACTCCCACCCTGCATCACGCTAACCAGGACTGGCTGGTAGCTGAGAGCCAGGGCAGTGGGGAGAGGAAAAAAAAGAAAAAACCAAACCACCAAACAAAAAACACATTATGTCACTCTGCCACTAATAAGTGTTACTAGAGAAACCACAACACAAGCACCGACTGTAAGGCTGTTTTCAGACAAGATAAAGTTCAAATAAGGAAAACCAGAGGGGCCCCTATGAAACTAGACAGTAACATACAGAAATTCATCTTCTCTTAAGCCTCCCTTTTCAGGCCTGCCTCTCCTGTTACACTTTCCTTGCCTATCTTTTCTATTCCTGCCTATTTTTCCCAGACAGAAGTACAGTGAAGTTGACAAGCTGGCATTCAAAACTAAAATTGGAGCAACAAGAAAAATAATGAAAATTAGATCCATTTCTATCAGCAGTGGAGAGTACGGCACATCGCAAAGAACTGCCATGAACCATTTTTCTCAGGTTGCTTAAGAACCTCTTTAAAAGCGCGAGCTTTAACAGTACTTGATGTCACATTTCTGACATCGTCTATAAAGAAGTTTTCTATTACTGAAGAACAAGTCCATTTTTTTCAAGCTTTACAGCACGCAGGTTGGTGCTATTAAAAAGTCTGAGACTTCATGTAGTTAGCAGACAGGAGCAGAAGTCGCATTTCCTAATAACTTCCTGGATATTTTACAATTGCTTCCTCTCAGGAAGTTTATTCAGTCTTTGCAGCTCCAACACCAACAATTCTTGTTGAGAGGTAAGTTGTCCAAGAATATTAAAAGCATATTCCTAAAACACAGACACAGACCTGTTTCTGGCTCACTAACAATAGGTTTTTCTTTTGGCCAAACCTGTCACTATAAAGAAGGAGAATAAGAATGAACTGATCAGGTAATGCCTGATGTCTCAGACTTTTTATAATTCATCTGTAAGCAGTATGGTCTCCGAGCACAAATGGAAAAGTGAGCTGGGGAACAAGTCTGAAAGAAGAAAAGTACTATGTAGTAAATCACCACAAACACTGTGGGGGGAAGAAAAGGATTTCTATCACGATTCATTTAACCTGATGCTGCTTCATGCTCCAAAACCTAGTTCCCCCCACATTTTTAAGGTAACAAATAATTCCTTCCAAAACAGCAATGTGTCTGCACATGCAACAGATCCTTTTTGTTCCATTTTTACATAATATAATTTTACCTGCAACTGATCTTAATGTGCAATATATTAATCACTTACTAAAAATCCATCAGCCTTATTTTCCATGGAAGTGCTGTACTTGAAACTAAAAAAATTAGGTCACTTAAAATTAGAACTTTTAAGTGAGGATTTTGTCAGGTGGTAGCCTTTCAGTGCTTAGTCAGACAAAAGGGGAAGGGGAAAGAGAAAAAAAAAGACACACAATCTATTAATTCTATTACTCTGAAGAACAAGAAAACTGAGTTTTGTTGTATCACCCCCTCGTCTGACTGGTCTAAGAATACTGATTTTATTCTTATAAACCCTCACCCTCAAAGCCAGGTGGATAATTTCAGGATGATACCCTGTAATCATGACACCAAACAGAGAAAGGTATTTTGGACAGAGAAAGATAATTTATGTGTATCATCAGGCAATCATACTGCTTAAAACCCATCTGTATTACTTTTTACATGTCACTACATTAGAAAGAAATATTTACTACATAAAATTACTTAATATCAGTGTCAAGCTGCTTTTCTAGAGAATTAATTTGAACACTGTAAACACATGGAAAAGTTGCTTGGGTATTGGGGGTTTTTTGTTTTGTTTTTTAAACAATAGACACTAAATGGTCTTGCCTTACAAGTTTACCATGTTCTGCACACTTAAGATCTATCTGTTAAACAAAAGTGTCTATAGTTAGCGAGCTGAACAGCTTTGATCACAAGGTCCTATGATCTCTGCTTCTCACACGCACTTCTTAATTTACAGACTGGAGCAGAAGACACAGTTGCCCTGACTTTTCCGTTCCTTATTAATATTTTAAGGTTGCGCAAAGTGTCTACTGAATTTTCATCGAAGTGACTATTTCTTGCACTAGCATAAAGCCTGATATCTGACAGAATCCAGCTGATCACTTAAACTCTACTTTTCAGTGCTTACAAAGTGACTTCCCCCTCCTACTCATATGAATCTCTTAAATGTCAGGCTCGTACTGCCAGAATATTTAGTTATGCATTAATATAAATGTCAATTTTAAAGTAGGCAAAACTTTAAATATTTAGCTTTTTAAAAAAAAAAAAAAAATCAGCTTTAAGTGATACCCTGTGTTTAAATAATATTTTAACCACCTTGCCAGAAAATGTTCAGATAGGATTAAACAAAATTTACAGAAGTCAATGGGTCAGGAATTGCTTGAAAATGAGATCTTAGATTTTGTAAAAAAGGAGAACAGTGATAATTCCTAATAATTTTTTTCCAACTTGTTATTGGTAACCAAATCCACCAGAAAAAACATCATAACTAGAAGTATTTCAGCAAATAGCTATAAACTATTTTGCCACAAATGTTACCCATATCAGCCGACTCCTTTGTGCGTTCATCAGTTTGATTAACACTGCCTCAGAATGAAGACTGCTTATCACTTTTGCAGCACTTCACATCTTCAAAGCTCTTTAACAACCTTCACTAGTTAGCAGTAACAAGATTATTCTAGAGTCCCAGGTTTGAATACTACAAATATGGTAGTTTCACCATCAGGTTTTCACAAAAGAGAATTTGCTGTAAACGTGGATCACAGAATCTGCTAAAACAGCATTAGGAAGGCTACACATTATTACTACATCCTACTTGCAATTATGAAATTGTAAAGAGACACTTATATCCCTGTTCTCCACTCAAAAAAAATTAAGAAATGAGTCTTGATGCAGCTGGCATACAGAATTAAACACACCAAGTACACCTGAACAAGAAACTGGAGAAATCAGGACAGAGGTGACTGGGAGAAAATGAGATTTTAAGAGAATGCACATGCAAAACTGCTGCAACCAGAGCTCTTAACGTTAAATAGATTAATGGAAACTACCTAAGGTTGCACTATAAGCCTGAAAGTGGCTAAGTAGGGAGCAGAGAGAACATCAGTGCCAAGTTTCTGTAATTGATTGTGTATGCTTGCACGCTGTATCTTTCCCCTCAAACTACATTTTGCCAGCATATGGTTTCTCTTTCTGCCACTTTTAAAGTGATTTATTCTCTTCAGACGGGGAATTAGGTCTTATTTTGATCAAATATTTAGGACCTTTCAGACATTAAAAGCCACAGATTACAAAGAAGGAAGGTCAAAAACAGTAAAGTAAGATTAAAATTGAAGATCAGCCACAAATACTGAAGTAAGGAATGAACAAACAACTAGCAAAACAAGATTCAAAGAACTAAAAGGCTTATGCACCCCCCTTGCAATGTCTGGCTCCTTACTGCTAAGTAACTACTACGAAGATCTTAACCACAGGAGCTGATGAAAGGAGTCTGAATATAGGTCAGCAAAAGGCTTTTGGATCCAGCTACAGGCGCCAATTAGATCACTTTCAGTTATTAAAAAAGAGAAAAGAAAAAACCTCCAAAACAAAGGGTTTATCCCTCAAAACATTTTGAATTTTTTTCTTTTTCTTCCTTTTCGCTAATTGTCAGTGGCCTTTGGTTTCAAAGCAACTGGTTGCTGCCCCAGATCTGAAATTGTCACCAGAACACGCAAAAGACTTCAGTGACCATACTAGGCAAGAACCTCCAGCAAAAGTAAGACTGAACATTTGCAGCAATGCACAAAGACCGGGGGGGCCTTTAAATATGTTTTCAAGATATAAAAGAATTCTTTAGTTTTTCTAGGAGAACACTGACTGTTTTGTTTGACGCTGCCAAAATCCACGAGGCCAAAAAAAAAAATCTGACTTTTTTTTTCCCTTCCCCCTGAAGTATACAGTATAGCTCAGTTCATATAGGGTTCCTTGTACCAGCTTGTTTATGCCTTCTCTTCTATGAAACAAGCCTTTATGTCTCCATAGTGGAAAAACCCACTGGTTTATATCCTTTTCGAGATGTATGCAGCCAATTAAATTGTAAAGTAATACCTGTTTCAAAGTTTAACTCAAAGAAACGATACATTCCTGGACTGGGACCAGAGCCAAGGAGGTCACCTTACACCCTGCGGTCACGTGAGAATATTCAGGTTTGGGAATTTGGTATTTTGATTTCCATATAAAGTAAAATTGGAGGTTGAAAGGATGAAATATCGTGTATTCTGTGCACACAAATTGTGCTCGTTTCTCAAGTGATAAAGTTAATATTCCGAGAAACAAGAAGACAGTTCAAGAGTTCATAGTGATTTCAAGCCATTCAGAAAGATTCAGGAAAGTGACAAGTGCTAGTAGCTCTGCACTTCTCCAAAATAATTTTTAGTCATGAATAAACTATTATGTGACCAGACTATATGCACAAGAATGGTATAATCTGCACAAAACAGTGAAACAGCACATTACAATAAAATCCACTTGTCAAAGTAACAAGCCAAGTAGATTTATTTCCATATGAAAACTGTTATGAAAAGACTGACACATTTTATTTTAATTCCTAGTTTTCTTCAAAATAAACAGCATGCATGCAAAGTGCCTAGTGCCACTAGAAACAGCTTCTGGCGATGGGGTGCACACAGTGGAGTACAGTGCCCAATCAATTGCTAATGCGGTTTCACGCTTACAGAATTCCTTTAAGTTCACACAGCAGCCCAAATACATGAAAATCTACAGGACATACATACTAGAGAAGGTAGCAAAAAAATGCTAAATAAAAAGTGCATACAGGTATAAATCGATTAAGATTTGCCAGTGTGACAGAAAGTGCAGCTCAGTCTCATCATCAGGTCCCCGTCATTAACGGGAACCAGTTCCCCGAATAAAGCAGTACTGAAGCCCCCACCAGCAGCCACTGCTTCCACTTCCATTACCTGCGTCAGACACCTGCAGACAACATTCGACAACTACACCTTTACACTAATTCAAAGAACCCAATAATGCCTAAAATAACTTCTGTATTTTGGAGAGCAAGCAAGCAGTATGGCACAAACAATGAAATGCAATTGCTATAACCAGCACACCAGCACCACCTTCTCAATTCACAGGCTTATAAAATGATGCAACAAAGGAGTCAGATCAGCACCTTTTTACCTACCCTGTGTCGGTTGCTTCAGTACAACGATCATATTTTCAGTTTAAGTTGTGCTGCACTGCTCTTTAAGCTCTGGCCAGTGAGAGCCATCAACCCTTCAGGTCCCTGGCCCTAATACAAATGCCCTTCCAGTACACCTTTATTTCACTTGCAGCACTGCCTTTTGAGATTACGAGGGGTTTCGCTCCTTGCTAAGTCCCCACAAGGTGAGGTTCCCTGTACTGCTCTACAGCAAGGGACAAGTACACTTTTCAAACTATTTTTAAGTAGGTCTGTGAGCTAAATATTATGCCTTATGTCAAAATTTAGCAGCATAAAATCTGTATGCATGGTACCCTCTATCTCCGACTGATGCAAATTAAAAATGTATCCTAAAGTTCTCATGCCATGGAGATTTTTGGATGGATACTAGAAATCTAGTAAATTCACCAAAACAAGTACTTATATGTTTTTCTGACATCTGTGCCTGATAGAAGCTGTCCAGTCAAATTCACAGGTTGTATTCTTCTGAATTAGTGAAGTGAACGTAATCACAGTGCTTTCTTTGGAGCTTTCAAGACACAAGGCAGCTAGCTGTGTTGTCTTCTCACAAACCTCTTTGTTTTAATATATTGTTTAGCCCACATTGAAAAATCCTTGCAATGACTATATAAATTTAAATTCCTTTGTCAGATCCGTACCATGCCACAAAACTGATACCCATGTAAAAGACACTTCTCTACCTCTTTGTTAAAATAATGTCCCAAGGACCCTGGAAAGCTAAAGAGAGATAAGAAGTGTCAAAATCAATTTTTGGCACAAAAAAATTCTGTATATTGATTAGCTACTCAATTTTCAGAGAAAGAATTGGCTTTATATTGGCATCATTAACATCTAACAGTGAGATTCATAACACTTTTCAAGCAAAGGATACATCAAAGGGCTGTGCCATTGACTAATGTTTGGATAAACAACATCAAGAATGCACTGCTACATTTCCATGTAACCTGTCCATACCCCAGTATTTTGTAACGTTCCAGAACAATATTTTAACTGTTTGACCTCAGACATCAAAAAGTAATTTTTTAAGTCATGTGCGAAATCAATTGTGCTGACAGAAATATAATTTGAACATATTTACTTCTTAGAAGCTTTTCTGCATTTGTCTTTAGGGTACTGAAATTCACTTAGTTTTCATAGTATATGAATTTTTCTTGCCAAGAAGTAAAACTCAGGATTTATTTTGTATCTCTGTATAAATCTGCAAAGTAACTCTTCACCATGAAAACATTTCCAGTGCAAGTGTGAATTAAGAACAATGAATCACCTAGACAAACTGCCACAACAGATTGTGAAAGGCATTGTCTTCGATAGCCGTCATGTTAGAAGTAATGGTGTAAATTCTTAGTCCTTCTAGACTTAATCACCACTAAAAATTGATACAATTTTCATTCAACCATTAGCCAAAGCTGGCATCAGAGAGGCATGGCAGGGCAAGAGTCACTTCAGGTATAAAGCAATTCGTTGTAATCCTCGTCCTTAGCGTCCATAGCTAGAGAAAAGCATTTAATTTCTCGAGCAAATAAAGCTGCATAAATTCAGCCTTCATCTCTTCCTGCACCACAAGACAAGCGTGCTGCGCCGTGGGTAAATTACTCCTCCTCATCCTGGGAAGGAAAATCTGCTGGGCTCGAGCCACTTCTTTTCAAAGGCAGGGGAGTGCAGCAGCCTTTCCCCAATCACAGCTCAATTCTTGCTGCCATTGATGGCTAACAGCTTTCTCCAGCCCCCTGCTGCGGCCTCAGACATTCCTCTGCTCTGTCAAGCAATGAAAATATCAGCAACAGGGTTAGAGCAAGCCTCGGAAAGAAAGACTAGCTCCCTAACATCCAAAGCCTAGCAAAGAACACCGACGTCTTTTGGGGTTCACAATACTGGTAATGACTATAAATTACAACCATTAATGGCATTTTTTGAGCTTCAGACAAATTAAGACCTCTAAAAATTCTGTGATACTTTTGCATCATTAAAATCCTTACATTCCTGCAGGATGCAGCCAAAGTTTGTAAGTGTTCGTTAAGCAAGGCAGACTTCTGCTCTTGCATTAATATGTACTAGAAAAAAAGAGAACAAGCAAAATTAGAAAGCAAGACTTCTCTTCCAAATCCAAAGATTTCAAGTCTTGGTACAGGCACAGCCAGCTACTCTATTCTTCTTCTATTCAACTTCATACCAGAGTGGTCAAGGGTTAAAGTGGTTTAAAAAAAGCATTAAGAAAGAAAAAATGTCTTTTCTACAATGAGGAACAAGACGAACACTTGAGAAAGGCTCTGAGCACCACGCTAATTGAAAGAAAACAATCCTGAGGAAGGAGGCCCTCACTAGAGCATTCAGGTTTGGATTTTACATTCACCTACTTAGCCAAGTAAATACATCTAAATAAAATTGTTCAATCACAGTGTGGCTTCCAGGCCACATTAAAGTAGTAAGATTCTTGTAATTATACTCCACATATTTAAAAATCCTTTCAATGTTTACTTGAAAAGTTAATTGCTGACAGCTAGAAAAAGCGTAAACGCTATCCTTTCCAATTCTGGGGTGGGGGGAGAGTATTCTCCCCCTCCCCACCCCAATTCTCAGGAGCCCTATTCACCTCCTAGCTCTGCTGAGCAGCTTCAATATCCTTACAGAGCCTCAGAGCTTTATAGCAAGTCACAAAGTAAATACAACCATCTCCCTATGAAAACAAATTTTATTTCTGTAACTTTATCACATGAAATCCTACTTCTACAAAGTATGTACACATTCATGCATTACATTAGCATTAAAGATGCACAAATTTTAAATTTTTAAAAACGTAGATAACTACCTCAATTTGCAAATCCAGTGAAGGTGTAAGGGACTTGTGTAGAAACACATTACTCGCCCACATAAAATCCGAAGCTCAGCGTGACATGCTACTCATTCCCACTCCAACATGGATTTGCACAGAAAAGAGGAAGACACTAAAAGATCTGTCAAACTCTTTTACTACCATCATCTGATACATTATGCATGTCAGTGCTGTTGCCTAACAAGCATCTGTGGCACTTTATAGCCCAGCTCACCACCTCCCTGCTTCCCTTACACATCCAGATTGCATCCAACGCTGACCATTTTTCTTGCATTGTTTGTGTATTTCTCCCTTAGCTATATTTGTGTGTACATTACCCACCTCATGCAACTCCCCACAGACACCGTGGGGTGGGGGGATGCAAAAGGAAGCATAGGATTTTTTCAGCATTGAAAAATCCATCAGCAAACAGATTCATACAGAGATTTTTTTATTAAAATTCTAACAGGGATTTTAACTACAAGACTTACAGAATCACAGAATAGTTTGGGTTGGAAGGGACCTTTAAAGGCCACCTAGTCCAACCCCCCTGCCGTGGGCTGGGACATCTTCAACTAGAGCAGGTTGCTCAGAGCCCTGTCCAACCAGACCTTAAAGGTTGCCAGGGATGGGGCATCTACCACCTCTCTGGGCAACCTGTGCCAGGGTTTCACCACCCTCAGCGTAAAAAATGTCTTCCTTATAGCTAGTCTAAATCTCCCCTCTTTCAGTTTAAAACCATCCCCCCTTGTCCTGTCGCAACAGGCCCTGCTAAACAGTCTGTCCCCATCTTTCTTATAAGCCCCCTTTAAGTACTGAAAGGCCACAATAAGGTCTCCCCGAAGCCGCCTCTTCTCTAGGGTGAATAACCCCAACTCTCTCAGCCTTTCTTCATAGAAGTGGTCCCTCCTCTTGATCATTTTTGTGGCCTCCTCTGGACCCGCTCCAACAGGAGCAGGTTTATATACAGTTTCCTAATTGTTATTTAAGTTTAGCCTTGTGGATGACACAAACAAGGTTATGTCCATATTCTAGAAGTATAGTCTAAAATTCTTTATTTTTGCACACCAAAAATCATGAAGCAACTTCAGAAAGATCTTACATGATATTACAGCCATGCTCAAAAATTTCTCCAAGTTATCAGGACAGTTTCTCAAAAATTTACAAACTTAAAGCAACTGTCCTATTGACCAGAGCAGTTTAGATTTTCTGCGATAGTTCTGATGACCAGATTTCTTCATCTTACTATACTTGACAAAAAAAAATGATGCCAGATGTCACAAACAGTTTTAAACAGACTTCCACAATAAACATTTTTTATTGATCCTCTTCTGTAAAGCAAAGTTTGAAAGTGCAAAAACATATATAAAGGAGAGAAATTAAGTCAGGTCCAGTTCCATCTTTAGAGAGACAAATGTTAGACATAGGGATGGCAAGACCACAGCAATTAAACACTTATCAGAGAAATGTATTTCTAATTTTATCAAAAAATTGTGAAATCCAGCATAGTAGGAACTTTGGAGGCAAATGCTGAGAAAATGCACTACAGAGTTTACATAAAGAGGAGAGGTGGGAGCAGCTAACCTAAAAAAAACAGCAACCACCTCCCCAGAACAGTTTATTAAAGCAAGAACTTCGGCATCAAAGTGTACGACATATAATTAACAAGTAATGCCTTTGTGGTAAGTTACTGAATTTAAATGTCACTTTCTGGTAAGCCAAATGTTTTGTAAAAGCAAAGTTGTCCAGCTGCTCTCTTCCTGCATCAAAAGGAAAGGAACACTCAGAGACTACATTTTTAAGCTTTTTGGTGACAGCTTTATTTTATGCCAAATATTTACAGCATCTTAATTCAGTTTTGAGTCATGTATATACTCATTGGTAGACTAAAAGCAGGCCAGTTACAATTACAAAACTTAGAGGTCTTTTTTTTTTTTAAAAAAAGTTGATTTTTGCCCAACTGGTCTATTCAAGCTCATGCCTTCTTTTTTACCCCCTCTATAGTGAGCAGTAATGCACCTGCAGGGTACATTACAGCTACCTTCTTCAATCAGTTTTTCCCCGTACATGCAAATCAGAAGACTTGAAAACAAGTATTTTTTTTTTATTCTAAAAACATTTAGGAAATGGCACCTCAAAATGACATTACTTCTACACAGACACCACTGAAGGCTGTGTTATAGCCTTGGAAGAGTATTTAAGCAATTACAGAACAAGCATGGATGTTTCCGATTGAAACTGCTATAAGAGACTGCATAAATTTAACAGTTGTTATCATAGAAGGTAGAAGAATGAATTAAATATGGAAACTGCTTATACAGTGATACCCAGATATCATTTGGTCAACATCTAAAGCCCTTCTACCAATCTCTTAGAAAACCGCCTGAAGAGAACCAAGGTCAGGTTGGACGGGGCTCTGAGCAACCTGCTCGAGTTGAAGATGTCCCTGCCCACAGCAGGGGGGTTGGACTAGATGACCTTTAAAGGACCCTTCCAACCCAAGTTATTCTATGATTCTATGAAATTTTCCAAATGATGAAGCAAAAGGTGTTCTCATTACCAGAATTCCAAAATGCTACCTAAAAGACTACAACAGCTTCCACAATTAAAAAAACTGCACAGCACTAACAACAGAAATATTTCTGCTTATTTGCAGAGAATAGGTTCCCCACCCACACAGCACCTTTGGAAGCCCTGAAAGAAGATTAAGTGCTGTTTCTGAAACCAGTAATAAGAAAGTTATAAAAAAAATCAGCAATAACATCCATGACAATTTCCTGGCCACTAAGGAACAGACTATTATCCCATTCTACCACTACCTTTCAGGTGTTTTAAGCAGTGACATGACCTCCACCCTTCAGCTTTCCAAAGATTTGTGGTAACCGGTAACGCCAGACAATAACCATACAGCTATGAAGAAGGAATTACGACACACACATCAACCTCTCTCCCTAGCTGAACTCGAACTCTACCTATTTTCTGACACTGCAGAACAAAATTAAATCTGTCTCAACCTCTCAAGTGCATTTCCATGTCATAAAACCATTTCTCCTTTTTGTTCCGGTGACAAGAGTTGCACAGTTTTTAAAAAAAGATAGATAACTTTTCAGTCTTTCGGCTACTGATACAAACCATCAACTCACCCTACAATCCACTTGCCTTTCTTAATACAACCGACATAGAGCAGGACTGCACAAGTTACAAGAAATTAGATGTTAGCAACATAGGTAGTTCACTGAATGTGTTGTGATTTGAGGTTCAGTTTACCAATTCAGTCTAGCTGCTTTGTATCCCAAGGGAATCGCAGTCAAGACAGACCACTGACTCTAGCTTTGCATTTGGTAATAATTCAAGAAGGCACCTGATACCACCAGTAGCAGTGAGGCAGAATCAACAAAAATCTTTTTTTTTTCCTAAATGAATGCCATCACCCCCATCACACCCTCTCCTCCACTCTGTGCACTCACAATAACCAACAGCCCTTCAGCTGTTAAGAATGATAAAGTTACTCACATTACAGGAGCTATACTAGATTTAAGCTCCATATATTAATCTCTAATCATAACAGAAACAATCAGTTGATAACCCTTCACAGCCTTCTGCAGAAACAGGAATGACCTGTTTATAGGCTAAACTTAGGAAACAAGTTTCTTTAGGATCACACAAGATAAAAAATAAAGGCAAAAATCTATTTCTTACAGATCCTTGCTTATTTATTAAAGTTAAAAAGGACATGCCTGAAAATGTTACACTGAAGTAATAAAGCCTGCATATGATGAACGTGAAAGCAAAGATGATGAAACTCCAAAGCATAGGCTCAATCTCTGCTATGGAGTCACGACCAAGGGTGCCTAGAGTAAGTTCCAGAGAGAATAAAAAAAAAATTAGATCAAAATACGCACACAGATCAGATCTAGCACAGACAGATACTTTCAGCTACTGTGAATGCTGTCTTTTTTCCTTTAGATTGATTTCCACAGTAAAATGAAAAGCTGGCAATAACAGCAAATAAAGAAACTGGAAAACACTATTTTAAAAAAATACACTTCAGATTTTGGGCTGATAATGCCGTACCATGAGCACAAGATATTCCAATTGAGTTGAACCAGAATAAGCCATTAACTAGCACTACCTAGAAGTCAGAATATACCAGATCCTGCGTTGGATGCATTTGATGACTGGCTTCTCCTCCTTCCACATTCAGAAATCGACTTCTCTCACCTCCAAAAGCCTCAAATTTAAAATATGAAAACCTCTATTCACATACTGTGGTGTTATCTTGCAGATTCTGCCTCCTTATTTTAGACTAGACCTACAATATTTACATCAGCTATAAGGAATACTACTTGTCTGTACTAAAAGACAACAAATTGCAAGGTGAAGAACACTGATGTACACTCGATACCACAACCGAAAAAACCTCAGTAGTTCCAATATGACACTACATTTCCTGTAGATATGGTTCGAGTGTGTTTTCTTTCACCCACATCTCAAAAAGGCTACACAAAACCACAACACAGAAATGGTTACCAAATCACTGCGGATATCTAAGCTGCTTCTGACCTCTTTAGTATTTAGATATTTTTCAAAACTACCTAACTTCAAATAAGGAGATAAGTAAAAAGAATCCATAGCAACAAAAGAAAAACTACAGAACCTAAAATTAAGGCTCTGAAGACTGTGGTGGTGCATTTCTTCCCCCCCTCTCCTAGGCCGCTTGTTGATCTCAGAAATTTCCATGAAACCTCCGCCTTGGTGTACTGAGTCCGGCAGTTGAGCGCTCCTTGACCGTATCAGAAACTCTGCATGGCTGAGCTGGGAACGTACTCCCACTGCCTGGCCCAGGTGTCAAGTAGAACAACACTGAAACCTTGAGAATTTTTAATAACTACCACTTGGGACTGTGGCCAGGATGGAAATTTACGGATGACTAAAGCCAATCATTTTGTGAACCTACAAACGGTGGTCCTAAGCGAGACCCTTTGAGCTCTCCTGGACCGCAGCGGGCTGCGCCCAGCATCTCCCTCCGAGTGGGACGCCTCTCGGAGCTCGCGACCTCTCAGGTCTGCGATATTCAGAGGGCCGTCGCCAATGATGGGGCCTGGGCTGAACCCCTTCACTCCTCGAAGCTCAACCCTTCATCCATTGAGAGGGAATACCTAGACATTCAACGTGAATATTTCTTCACTGAAATCGAGGGGAATTTTTAACAGGTATACCTTCTGTACATATATATACACACATACTTCTATCTGTCTGTCTGTGTGGAATAACAGTTAAGTGTAATCTGTAATTAAGTCGTGATTATAGTAGACTCTACTAACACTTATTTCGTAAATATTAAATTAGTTAATGATTAAGTGCTACGAAAGTTTGTTAATTACTAGTTGATGATTAAGTGCTGCTGAACACATATAGTCCCTAAGATATAACTCCTTAGATGATTTTCCTTTATATGTTTCATCTGTGTAATAAGTAATAGAGTGAACCTTGCCATCGCATTCTGTTAGGTTGCACCCTTATAAATCTCTATTAAAATCACTTCTGCTAGTACCTTTGATGGTGATTCTTTAAGCGGCCTCTAAACCACTCATTCACGACAAAGACCTGAACTAGGTATAAGCAAACAACTACATGTGACAATTAGGATAAATAAGCTATTTTACACTTCAAACAGAAGTCAAGCCATGTCAAATTCTAGAAAAGGAAGCAACCTGGGAAAATTATGAAGGAAGGCTGTCACACTCGAAGTTTGCAATATACTCTCTAATAGCTCTTACTGCTAATAAAAACAGTGGGTCCCATAAAATGTATTTAGATTTGCCCTTGCAAATGAGTAAGAATATACTCCTGTAATTTCAGATATAATCCCTGAGATTATCCCTTCATCAGCATCTAAACAAGTCAAAATGCATTGCACCATTACGTCGGTTGGTAGAGGCAGGTCTATCAGCGTAACAATGATTTCTACCTCTGTATTACTATTATCTCCATAAGCAAAAAGGAATAACTAAGTCATTTCAAAAAGGGCATAGTATGCAGGTCCTCCTCCTTTTAATGGCACTGCCAGCTTGAAATGCTGAAACTAAACACATGAAAATAGGATTAACGTTTGAACAACTTCATATCTGCTGTGTTTCATATCTGCCCAGACACATTTCTAATAAAAGATTCACCAACCGATAACAAAATATCTGGATTTTCTGCAATGACAGCCCAAGACCGAAAATGCCAATTCCAACTGCAGAGGAGTATACTACAAACTGTTCAGGTGCCCTACCACATCAAAAAACTGGATGCAGTTTTCCTTTATTTCCAGTTCTTTTATACTTCCTTCCTTGCCTGTTTTCAAACAGAAACATTTGGCTTTATAAATTACTTTTCGAAATATTTCATCATCTTGTTAATACCCAGCTTTCCTGTCTGCTATGTACAACACCGCAACAACCATTGGCTTCAAGCAATTTTTAACCAATGTGACAGTAACCCCTTAAAATTTAGAGAGCAAGCAATACTCCCCTTCTCAATACACACTCAAGAGATTTTAAAAATGACAGGTCTAACGACTTAAATGACTTTTGGCAGCCTGTTCTACTTTTAGAAAGAATATCCAAACGTCTCTATTTGTGGCTCTCCCTTTCTCACTACAGTTATAAACATTATAAGGTTTCAATGCGTGAAGCGCAGAGCAGTGTTAAGAAGGGATGTTCAGGTTCATTAACTACAGAAGACGACTGAGAAAGATGAAGTTTATACAGAAGGACTTGACTCCACCTCAGCCCAAGTGGAAGCAAGCTGCTGGACCATTACACTGAAAACTGAGCTGAAAAAAGCTGGAAGTTGCTGGAGTGCTCAAGTCAGGAGCAGCTGTTAGCGATGTCAGTAATACAAAGGTGTCTCTGCCAAAAGGAAGATAAGAGAAATCAATGCATCTCTGATCATTTTGGCCCCAGCTTTTACATCCAAGACAATGTAGTAGGAAGTGCTATGTTATAGACACAAAAATATGATATGTATTCAAAGATTCACATAAATGTGAAGACAAACTAAGATTTTCCATGGCTCAAAATATCCTAGTAAAGAAAACACTAAATAAAGCAAAACTTTTATAGGAAAAGACTCATTATTACCTGCCTGTAAACTATGTGCGGAACATTAAATAGATGGAAGCTGCAGAACAGCACAACATCTCTTCCAAATGACATGAAGTCTAATTTAAATATTTTAATAGGCAAGAAACACCAGTTAAACCTATATTGGCACAAACCTCAAACTACAGAATACCATACACATACTAGCAGCACTGCATTATTCACCTCTAGGTCAACATCAACATTAGACACATGTCAAAAAAGCTAAAAGCACATCAAACGATAGATTTATCAAAGTATAAAAATAATAATAATGGAAGACAACTGTGCTGGCTACTGACACATGTCAGTGTCACAAAACATGGCAGCTTCAAGACATGTAAAAAAGACATCAACTAAAAACAAAGGTAAAATATTAAGAGCCCAGATATATGTAAGGGCAGAAAGCTAGAATCAAAAAAAACTCAGAAGTTGTCCATACTTCTAAGCCAAAGCGAAAGAAAAAAAACATAAATAGCTGGCAAAGTTCAACAAAGCTATACCAATCAAGCAGAAATACAAGCCCACTGAAACCCAAAAGGATATGAAGTATACAGGCCATTAGAAAACTAGGAGAGATGAAGTGAAATTTTAAGGGAGCAGGGGGTAGAAGTACAAAAACATAGGAATTACTAATCATACTACACAAGACAGCAAAGACATTCAGGCCTTCAGTGGCAGTCAAACACAGGTAAGGGATTTCTTTAGCATGGCTCTCCCATCATCACAGAGTAAGAACACACCAGGTGATCTGAAGGGCTGAAACATCTCATGGACCTACAAGTGGCTCAGCTACTTCCAAGAACTAAAAGGCTTTCTTAGCTTCTGTAATAGATAAATGAAAAATGAAAAAAAAAAAAAAAACCCAGCAAGTATACCGTTTTGAGGTTTTTAATGCAATAGTAAAAAAAAAATTTTTTACAAAAAACATAGCAAGATTCACTCCTGTATGGGTAACTTAATTAAAATCTTACCTAACTTAACTACGGAAGAGAGTTGTATATTCAAATTCTTTGAACAGATGAATGAAATAGTGGGCAATTTAATCACAGAACAGTTTTTCCACTTTAAAAAAAACCTCTGGACAAAACTGTATGATCAGAGGATACCAAAAGTTATCAGGCTGCTACATTTTGATGAGACACAAAATAACTGAATTGCCAAAACTCGTAGCGATTAAAGTCATTCATATGAGCTAACACCTATCCGACACACTAAGAAAAAAAAGATCAATAGATTAAAATTTACAAATGAAGAAATTCAGCATAAGCAGAGCACCTGAATTTCTTCAATGGTAACCAGTATCAAGTAAGCTGTACAAACTACTTCACAGCAAAGAAAATTCACTGCTAATGTATGCAGAACAACACATTTTGAAGAAAAAAAGATCTCTCTAATGTGCAATTCACTGTTTCTAGAACAACTTACCAACTCCAGAGAAGACCTCTTACTGAATAACTATGAAAACTAGAATACAAGAGGAATACGAAGTATGAAACATGGTCACATCATAAATTACCAGTACCTTCCTAAAAATGCCATACTCAGTCCTGGTCATTTCACTATAGCAAACCAAAGCTGAACCAGGAAAGTTCAGAGATTGGCAAGGAGAATCAGTGAACGCCATAACAAAATACGTAAGTTTACGTATTTGGAGGCCAGTGAGTTCCCGAGTCGGACAGACCCTTCTGGAGAGCACCTTTAGGGACTTGGCTGTGATTTTTTTTCCTACTGACATATCCAATTACTTTCAAGTATTCCAAAACATCCAGAAGCAATGAGTGGAATGATATTGTTTAGTCACAGTGTAAAAAAAAAATAAACTCCTTTTGCTTCGTAATAATAATTTACTTCTTAATCAGACTGTTAAAGGGAAATTAAATAGTTTTCATTAAAATTAAACATTAAATCTCTTCGATTTCTATACAACTCAAACATCTCATGGCTGTCACATAGCCCAGGGAATTACCCAAACTCCCAAGAAAGTTCAGCAGCAGAACACTGCCAATCCCTTCACTCCCTTTGATAAGGGCAGCTTTCATTAAAAAACAAAAAAGCTATTTTACCTGATGCAAAAAGGGTTTATCATGAATTGGTAGTCTGTTTATTTTGTAAAATTAAGCCATTCTCTTCAGCATGAATACTAAATGGTAAAAAAAAACCCACTTAAAATTAAAGCATCTGAAATACCATTTAAAGCTAGGGCTTCAGTTTTCCTAAAGAACTCTGCAACTATACACATAAAAATTGTGCTTATCTATTTATATGGAATTAATCAGGATTACCACTTTCATCTTGGCAATTTAACTGGAGAACTAAATCAATAGCATCCAATCAGTAAAATATGACCTGTTTCCACAGTGCTGAGACATTTCGTTTTGCCTTTTTTCTTTTTTCTTTTTTTTCTTTTTTTTTTTTTATTTTTTAAGATCAATATCCTCATGGCATTATATTTAACTATTCAAGGTGCAGAGATCTATTTCAGCCCAATAATCTGAAGCAGCACCTCTCTGAATATCTGAGGCAGTATCGCTCCACCCAGAACCCAGCACACAGGCTAAGCAAACACAGATCACTGCCTCAGCTACCATTTCCAAATGCTATACTAAGACTTTTGATTTTTCAGGGGTTGAACACCCAGTTCTTAACATTCATAGGAAAGTAAATAAACCTATTCTGTAACTAGCATTGAAGTTGAACGCATGAGAAGCTGCAATCATGGCCCTGCAGCCAGCTGAATTCTAATACTGCAGCCACTGAAATCCCTACAAACTGGTTAAACAGAAGTGGAGCGAAGCCTCCCTTCCACCGACTGACTTCTTGACACTAGGACAGATCTCTTATGGGAAACGAGCATTAATCAGCAACAATTTCAGTTACACCTCCTCGTAGGCAATGCAAAGCGAAACTTTTAAAATCCTATATATATAAAAATATTGCATGTTTAGAAAAGTTAGCCACAAACATATCAGCATACATTTTATACACGAAATTATTTCCTTGCCAAACTAGTGATGGTACAAAAACTTGCTTTCAAACCCTATATCAAAACTCAGGCTGATGTTGCACAAATTAAATGTTTTTATAGTTTGAAAGTAAAGGTTAAGAAACACATCATATTGCTCTTTGTGTAGTTTTCTTAAACTCCCACTCCATTTCCATACTCACTCCTTATCACTCTCCTCCTCTTGGCAACGCAGCAAACACGCGTTAGGTGCCTACGTAGTTTTCAGACTTCTCTGAGAATCTTTGGTTGAAGGTTAATGTCTTGCAAATCACAACATTTTATCATTAGGAATAACCAAATACTCTTCTTCATATAAAGAAAAATCTACAGTATGTAATTTCCTTACTTAAATTGCACTGATGAGTTAGTGGGAGGTAACAAAGCCAAGCGATATTTTTTTTTTTTTAAAAAAAGACAATTTTTGTTCACTGTTTTTCACTGTGATAAATATTAGGCACAGGTGTGTACACACATCTTACAGTTTTTAAATTGAAATGTTATTTTATTAGGGTAGCTTCATAAGCAAGTCAAATCATTTTCTTAGATGACTAATAAAACAAATAAACATACGCTGTAAAAGCCATATGCAACTTAGGCACTTATAGCAGAGGACAGGCGACAATGCGTCACCACAACCCCAGTGAACGGTATATTGATTCCCAGATTATTAGTACAATAGTTCACCCTCGCAAGAAATATGCTCCAGCATCAACAGACCTTTTCACTGTTGCCTATTTATACATGCGTATAAGCAGTGGCACTGGCCTCCGCACATCACAGGAGCTATAAGCAATCAAATTGCTTCTATCAGATCATATGCAACACCCAGAATACACGTGGCTGACACATACCATGTTTATATCAAACAGGAATATCAACTGGAGACCTGTGCTTAACTGACTTGGGATGTAACTGAGACTTGAATATTTCTACTCTATTTTTAACTTGCGATATATTTAGAAATAATCAAGAAGTGCACACAAAACAGAAACAAATTACGACCTTATGTTTCTAAGGAACCCAGATGATCTATGCTCCCATCTTCTTTAGCTTTCAATACACTACTCACACCCTAGAAGGAGCATCCTATAGAGCAGCACGTACTGCACCAATGACCCGTAATCAACATGTTGCTAAAAAGACCTGTTCAGTTCTGGGAGTCTTGTGCAGCTTTCATGCCCACCAATTTCTAACTGCATCTGATTGCAGACTTCCAAAACTGCCAGTTTATCCTTCAACAACAAAATACGTATTGATTCCAAGAACTGCAAGAACACCAGGGAGAGACAGAACAAATTTCCTGCTTCTGAATAATCTAATTGGCAATCTTAACAGTGTATACAGGTTATCACAGCTTTTCATTAAACATTAAAAGTGACACAAACTTCAATTTTATTCTTAATAATGCAATCCTGTATAGATCAAAGCTTTTATGTTAATCTCAAGTCAGTTTCAAACAGTGACAAGAGGCAGGATTTAGCTTAATTTGATGCTTGTTCCTTACTACTGATTTTTTTGGTTTTATTCCCTTAGCTATGTGAAATATTGTCCTAATTCCAAAATCAGTAGCTCATTTTACTCTATTTGCAAAGCAACCAAATAGGCTAGGAAACGCACTAATGTTTACAGATACACAAATAAATGAAGTTACACAGTTTTTTCCTAAAATAATTCAGCTACACTCTTTTCTTCTTCAGAGAGGAATGACTAGCTATTTATAGATGGGATCAAATGTCACTCAAACATACACAGTTACATACAAAGAATATGGGCTTGCAAATCTGTAACTTCTGCTCATTTATGTCATCTTACCAACACCAAAAGGCCAGCTTTTTTTTTTTTTTTCATTACAAACCTACTGTTCTGGACATAGCAAGCAGCACTTCAGTCTTGACAAGCAGAGCCGCAAGACCCACAGCTAAACCTCCATCTGGACCTAGAAACTAGATGTTCCTCTGCCTCTCCGGCCCTTTACACCAACCGAACAAGACTCTTCCGAGCATGCTAAAGAGATCAAGCTTCACACAAAACACGGGACAGAAGACGTCACTATCACCCTCGCGTCTTAAACACAAAGGGGAGCGCTTTCATGCATGGCGTGGAACATCTGTACCTGACTCCCTCTCCTACAAGCAGGAGGGACTTGAATGTCCCTCTCCCACCTGCCAAATATGAAAGTACGTGGAACATCCTCTATTTAAGAAAAAATAATAATAATCAGGTGGGAAATAGTGTGAATTAAGATGAAGTTCCTCCCCTATACATGAAGTATCTCATCTCCATTGAGACCAAGAATCAAGAAAGCCTCTCCCTCCTCAGTTACTCACTCCCTCTAAATAACTGGTACAAACACCCTGAGGATTAGGGAAAGCCGGGCTCCTGGTCCTTACCTGGGATGGAACAGGACAGTACCCATCGCTATGGCATAAAAGCACTTTCCACAAAAGAGGAAGAGGGCAGAGTAGGGGTTCACCAGAACTTCCAAGATTCCCACAACGATGCTTCTAAATTCCCGCTCCGATAAACCGTCGGTTTCAATGAAGTTTTTATTTTGCATGTTTCAGCACATCACTCCCCCTTTGCTGACTTAATTCACATATTTGGCTTCAACAGATAAAACTTCACCTATCAATTTTATTTCCTCAAACCATAAAGGATTTTTTAAAGTAGCAAAGAGCAACCAACACGACTGTAACTACAGTGAGCTGTCAGTAGAGCAGTAAATACTGAAAAAGCATCGTCACGTGGTAAGATTTTACACATCAAAAAAGTAACTTATCTATTACACATACTCTGTAGATCTTTGAATCCAAGTATAATATTTTTCAAAAGAAAAAAAGAAAAAATACCTGCTTCAGACCTGGAATCTGCAAAGCTTGTACTGTATAAGAGGATAAATAAATACATCCCCCGTCAACAGAAATCAGCATACATGGTTACAGCAGTAGTATCCTAGCTGAGAACTACCATGGATGTTTCTGCCTAATGTGATTTGAAACATGACAATTACATCACTTAATATCAGTTTAACCATTCTCACTGTTACAAGCTGCTAGAAACCACTCACTTGACCAGCAGTTTCTTCCAAATTCCACTCGCACAGAGCTTTCTTTTAACATAGCAGGATTCAATCTACAGGGGAGTATTTAAAAAAAATCCCAGCATTCAACATTCAAGACCAGATTTTTTTTCAAGCTTTCTACTAGTTTGTTGCTGACGAGGAGGAAAAAAAAAGTTACTCTTTAAAGCCAACATTTTTCAAAACGAGCACATAACTAGGGCAAAACTAGGGAGCCTTCTACAGCATTAACGGCCTTTTGCAAGGGCCTGTTTAGAAAGCCTTCTCGTATGCACACCACGCTTCATCTGGATGAGATTACGTTTTTCGTAGCCTATAAAGAACCAGGATTCAATAATGGATCGTTAAAAGGTAACAATAGTAAAAGGTGTGAGAACTACAGCGACTGAAATGCTGCCAGATCGCCCATTTCCAGGCTACTGCGGCACAGTTTTCAGGCAAGTTCCCCTCTCTCCACAGGTTGTCTGTCATCTCCTCTCCGGTAAGGAATCCCTACCGGTTCCAGTAACGCTCGCCGGGTCTTCCGGCTCGGACAGAGCCCGCTCGCGCCCCTACTCATTTCACGCGTGCTCCTGCCCACAGACGGCGGGCACGCCACGAAGCACAGGTGATTCGCTGAAGCGTTTACGCTGCAGAAAGGGGATTCAGGTGTCTCGTTTCCCTCCCCGCGCCAGGCGCCGGCGGGGATGACCGCCCGCTTACGGAGGTGTGCAGTGGCCTCTGCTGGTGCGCGCACC
>NW_009193164.1:0-102244 GCF_000690835.1 Fulmarus glacialis
TCCGGCCCTTCTTGTAGATGGGCGTCAAAGATGTGACAGTCAAAAGTGACAAGTCAGCTTCCCCAAAGCTTTCCAAAACTGCAAATATTTTTATCATGAGATGGGTTTTAAAATAGCACAGGTGAGATTTCTTTCTCATTTATCTTTAGGACTAAGAATATATTACAAAGCTTTTCTTCGCAACCACGAAAAGTTAAATTATGTAATTATGTGTTTCTATGAGAAGCTTTAGGTGAGTAAATACGAACTGCTAAGACTACACATCAAATTCTCTCACCGCCTGGCTGGAGTTGGCTTGTATGCCATAGATCACACAATTACTAGGTTGAATTTAAAAGGAACCTTGCCCAGGTCAAACGAGCTTAGCAGGATCAGTTTTCTATGTACCATGATTTGACTACCTACATTTCTTGCCCAAAATTTACTGTAATTGTGGAGGCTCTATAAATTAATGAAAGCTTAGTTTCTCTCTTCTTTACCTTAAACAGGTATTGTTATTTTTTAGGGCTGAAATATTTTATGCAACTGAAGATTTTGGAGGTGTTACTGAGATCTGGGGTGATCTCAATAGTAAGCAGAATTACACCGCATAGTACACGTAAGAATGCCTCTAAACACAGTAAAAACAGTACTCACTCTCTTCTGTACTGTATATTGTCTATTACTTAGATAGGCTGTCTTGACAAACCTTGTTTACAAAGAGACATAACTCATACTGATAGAGTTTTCATTCACTGGGCACCAAAGTTGAAATCTCAGTACACAAAAGCATTAAGCTACAAGAAAAGGAATCATTATTTAATTTGTAGGATGAATTATATTTCAGCTGTTTCCATTCCTGAGTTACCGATAGCCAATAAAAAAGGAGTTTGAGCTTGAAAAAGCAATCTGCTCCCCATTCTGGATGACAGAAATAAATATCTTCACAAGGAATGTGCTCACTGCACTTTCTTTTTCTCTTGAGTCTTGCCTGAACCAGATGACTCTCTCCCAAATTCTGCCTTTCTATTTAAGTATCTTTAAGTGGAGAAAAAATTTTGTCTTTGATTTACATCCAGCCAAGAGCAGTGTACTTTTGGAGAGACGCATTTCTCCCAGACAGGAAATTACCTCTTATTTTGTCAGATAATCAGTGGGCCATACAAATCATTGCTGGCCAGCAGACATTTAGCTGGTAACTGTTCCAAGGGCAGTGCCAGATGTTCACCTGTGAGCACATTATACTGTTTTGATAAGCCGCTGTCCCTCAGCCAAAAAAAAACACGTTTTTAGCCTGCTGCACTGAATCTCCATGAAGTTTCCATGTGCCTTATTGCAACTTTTTTTATATTGGATTATTTAAGCACTTCTTGGCTATACCACATTATATTGCTCCCAGATTAAGTGAGGAAGTTATTAGATGGAAGAGTAGAAGTTAGACAAATGTTTTTTACTTATTTTTGTCTGGATTTCAAGGCTTTTCCATTATTTGTCATGTTGTGTTATTACTAGGACTACCATTAGAAACAGACTTTGGCACTGAGTAGTAGTAAATATCCATTTTCTTAAGAAACTTGAATAAGTTTTAGAGAGGCAAACCCCCAGCTTTTTCCTGAATTTTGGACTATATGCTTTCAAGGTACCTTTCTTACCAAATATGCATGGGAAAAACCTGTATAGCAGGCATGAAAGAAATTTCTTATTTCACTTCAGCATAGCACTATGCTTTAGTGTGTCAGTAAATATAGAAATGCTTTTAGGCATTTTCCTGAATTAGGCTCTACAGCTATTGGCTCTATGTTATCAATTTGATAGCAAAGCGAGGAATAAAATACAGAAGTCATAACTTGTAGACGTCACAATTAGGTTTTCAGTGCATGTAGGAATGAATAGTTCTACTTCGTATTTTATTATTAATATTTGTCTAAAGTATCTTATAATTCTTTTTTAACATATAGGCAATTTAATTCATTCCGACTGTTCCAAAGTGCTGAATACCTTTATCTTGAGAATAATGCATCTGAGCTCTTAAATATGATCACAAAAATAATCGCAATGCATATTTATACATACAAGTGATTACTGGAATTATTAAAGTAATAATAGAGGTACTTGTTAGATGTGGGCCATGAAACACTCTGCATGCTTTTCCACCTGAAGACCTCAATTTGCTATTGAGGGAGTAAAATGGGTCAATCTAAACCAATTCTGGTTCTCTCTTGTGGAGGTGCACTATTTTCTCCAAGTAACAGACCAGCCTTCAGGTTCAGAACCTACTCAGATGACAGATGTTATCTTTCAGTTGCTCATTGCAACTTCTGTTCACAAGCCAGAAATAAGTATTATTAAAAAGACTGAAAATGAGTTTTAAAAAAAAACTCTGACTTCTCACTGCACATTGATCAGGATTTACTATCTTATGGAACTGTTTATTTGTTTCAGGAATTCTGTGGCACTTGATACTGCATGCAGGAGACACTGAATTTTCTTGGATTTATATGCATGTTTGTTACTTTATTTTCTGCTGTCAGAATTTTCATCGACAAACATTTTGTAATTTTATACTTTTAAATCTATAGAAATTATTGCTTCACTGCTAATGCTGTCCTTCATTAGCTTAAGAGTAGAGTAACTGTGTATTTATGTTAATGAATATAACCAAAAGCATCATTACTTATTGTCGCTAACTAAAGCATTCAAAAAACTGGGCATGATTTTGAAAAAACTTCAGCAATGCAGAGTCATGTTATTTCTAGAAAGGCAGAAATTTTATCACATTGATTTCACTGAATTTAGCTCAACGATCAAATATCATTCAGTAAAACTTGATAGCTTTAACCATCTGCAATGATTTAGCAGTACGTTGATAAATATGTGGTGTTTGTATGATGAGTATGTTTTTTTCAGTGTTTTACTGCAATCTGTAATTGCTTATCTGTGACTAACTATAAGCATTTCCCAGTGGGGAAAAATATTTCTTCTAAAGTACACTAATTCCGCCTTTTAAAGATCATGCAAGAACAAGAAACACTTAACAATAGTGAATTCTTTTGACTATGTGATTAGCCTCATCGATACTTCATACACAGAGTATCATACTCTCAAGAATATTCTTGTCAGTAAAAATTTTCTTATAATTTTCCACAATGAGTTGCAGGTGGTCATGTCCATGTATGCAATGAGTGTACACAGGATTAAACCTCAACCTTGAAAATGTTAATCATGTGAACATTATGTTTAGAGAAAATTAGAATGATACAGACAGCATATCTTTGGGGATTTGTAACATTAAATAATCAACTGGGTTGTTTTCAGATACATTGATTTTTAGAGTAATGCATTTGTCTCTGTGACTTTTCTGCCCAATGTTTCCTGAAAATATAAATCAAGCTGGTCATAATGTCCACATATTACTTAATTTCGTAACGCCTCCAAAAGAGTGTCAAATTTTTCTGCTGCTGGGTTTTGGGGGCTTTTTTTTTTTTTGGTGACGTGATTTCAGGGGAAGTAATTTTTTGCATTAGTGATTCTGTTTTAAAAACATGAGAATGACTTTAGTGATTCCCTAAGATCCTTCTAGACCATTATTCTGTCTCTAGCAATGATCAGCAGCGTATGACCAGGGGCCAGCATCTAGTGCTCTCCCAGCCACCATCATTCTGTGGAACTTTAAGCATCCCTAATGTCTTGTGGAAAACAGTTCCACATCTTATTACACTCTGTGACCCCTCAGTCAGTTCTTTTCACGCTAAAGATTCCTACTTTATTTAATCCTTTTTTGTATGGAGCCAAAGGAGATCATCCTCATTTCCCTTCTTTCTACATTTCAGAGAACAGCTATACATCAGTAACAGAGATTTCTTCTCATATTTCCAAGCTGGCTTCCAGTTACTGATGTAAAACAATAATTTTTTTCTTTTAGGGGCTTATGTGTATGTAATACATACACATTTGGTTTACACCATTAGTTATTGCCAAAGAGAAGACTACTAAAGACACTAGGTTTTTGGTTTCTGTTCTAAATATTTTTAAATATAAAAACTTAAGAACAAGTATAGAAGATAAGCCGTAAGATCACTCTAACCAATATCCTGCATAAAGAACAGGTAAAAGCAGATGCCTTTGAAAGAGTGCCAAAACATAGTGAAGTATATATGATGCTTCTCCCTATCTCTAGACCCCCAAATTTAGATCTCTACGTGATAAAGCTCAGCTAAATTTCAATACATTTACAGTAGTCAAATCTGTACTCATTTATTCAATGGTAAATTAAAGCTTGGCAGAATAATACAAGACTGTGTCTCAGCGTCGGATTCTTTTAAAAAGTAAGATGTAAGTAGCAAAAAGAAAATTGGAAACATCAAATATAAAATTCTTGAGAGACTGCTAGTTTGCTTGAACCATTTTACAAAGGTTCCTCAGAGAAACAAACAAAATTATACCAGGACCTGGGAAATATTTAGGAAAGCAGAGATCATCACTGGCGATAACAATACTAATAGACAAAAGTATTCTGCAAAACTCTCAGCAGTCCAGAACTCTACAAGCAAAAGGAGCCAAATGATGAAACAAACACCTTGTAATATATTTCTTTTTGTCAAATACAGACCGATCTTATTTTGTGCTCCTGTCTTTTTCCTGCTAACAAAAAGGGAAAAATATTAGGCATTTGGTAAGTGTGAATTTCAAACTGCCTGTACTGTCTGTAAGCACAGCGTAACTGAGATGATGCATCTGAACAAAAACAGCCATCACTTTATAGGAAAAAAAAGATCTTTCCTCTTAAAACATCACATTTTTAACCAAATATGCAGTGGCAGTATCTGCTTGGACAAGGTTCTCAGTAATACGTGACATCTGAACTGAAGATAGGCTGAGAATATTCACAGACCTCATCAAAAGTAGCGTATCCAGTTGACAACTGCTATGATTGTGAAAGATCATAGAGACAATTATCCATTTGAGAAAAAAATCTAGCTGCAAAGAATTCTAAGCTCATCTTAAAATTTCAAAAAATATTTATTTCCTACTTTTTCCTTTTTCTGCATAATAACATTTAAATATTTTATAGAATGCTATCTATTCAAAAGAATTTTGAACCATAGCCTATACTCCTGTAGAAACAAATGGTGAACACAAATAGACATAGCATAGTACAGAGTAAAAGCCTTTTCGTAGCTTATCATGGATATGTGATACATACACAGCAGTACTATTTTTACTCCGAGCACAAATATTATTTTCATTACTTGCAGGTCTTATCAGAAGTTTTGTTTTAGCAAAATCAAATACCTATTTGGGCAATCTGCACCAGTAATGTTTTCATCAAAGATCTCTTACCTCTGTGCTTTCAGCTTAGGATAATTGTTTATACAGTATTTTTATTTATTGCCAATAACATTACACAACAAAATATATTGTTTATAGAACATTTTCATATTTCTTGGAAATTGCCATTATTTTTTGGAATAGACAGGCCAACTCTTGCTTGTTTTGCACTTGTGCAAAAGAAAATTCTACATGCATTTCTTTTTGGTTTCACTTCTAGCAAGCTAAGTAATCTGAAAGACCTATTGGGATTTGACTCCAACTGACTAAAAACTTACTCCAGAGCCATAGAATTATGCTTTTGTTTTTCATCCACTACAATGTCTTCTACCATTTAATGGACAGTCTTTAACAAAACCACTTGTAACTGCAGAAAGTTCAGCCAAGAAGCAATTAGCAATCCATCCTCAGCTCTAGCCCAAACAATGTACTTGTAATTACAGAAGAGACAAGGACTAAGTTTAACAAACTAAATCCACCACTGAACAGCAGCATTTCTTCCACCAGTAATTCTTATGGTGAAACAGAGGTTTTTTCTGATTACCATAATGATTTCATTTCTGAAAATACCGCGCCCTTAGATCCAGAGTTCACTTTGTTTCATTGCTAGTCACAACACAAGGGCTCGTCCAGAACTAGAAACAAGTTAAAGATTGGTTATTGGTTTAAGCACTGAAAAAAAAGATGGTAGGCTTGCTTTGGGTAGGTTTAGGTCTTGAGTATAGGATGTGGAAGTGATGAGACTAAGACTTCTACATATTTTATGCCATAAAACCATTTGCTGTAGAAGTGAGACCCACCTCCCCCTACTGGCCACCTACCTGCAATGTAAAATGGAATTACTCCTCTGCTTTGCATGTCAGGGCCTGTGCTTCCAGTAACAAATCTCATGTTTCAGCCCTGGCAGTAAGTAGGGCTACCTTGCAGTAGTTCATATTTGTTACTTTTGGGGAGCACAGATTGGAATTGGTCGTGAAACAGCCACAGCAGCGGTACAGAAGCTTCATCAAGCTTAAGGACATAGATCTTTATGGTTTGGGGGTCTGGCCTGGAAGTCCCTCATTTTTTACTCTTTGGTCATTGATATAGAAAGCATTTTACTTAAGCCTGTAATTTCCCAAAGCAGTTTTATTTGCAAATTTTGCAAATAAAATGTTGTTGCTGTGTTGTCTGAAAAAAAGGCAACAAGAACTATAGTGAATCAATTGAGAGAAAGCTTAGTCAAGGGTATTTAATTTCTAGGTTGTTTCTCTTAACACTGTTCATAATTTCCTTTTCTTCCAATGACTATGCTGTGTCCTTTGACAATTTGTTAAAACATACTCTTTTTCCATACATACACATTAGATAAGCTATACTCATAACCCAACCATCTGGAGTCATGTTTGAGATCCAGATGTGCAAGTTCTCAACTACTTCAGTCTATAGTTTTGCTTCAAATTTACCCTTCAATTGTAAAACTATTTTAAATAAATTGATTCCACATGAATAAGCCTGTAATATGAATTGTTTCCACTATCAAATGTAAATTTTTTTTTTTTTGTAATTTACGCTTTTGTAGTTCATCTCCAATTGCTTATAACTATGACTTTTTGTTCCTTCATTTGATATCCCAGACCTACACTTCATTAAAATCTTTCTGCTGTTTTCTTAGTCACCATCAGCATTTGTGACATGTGACACTGAATCTCAGGCAGTGGCAGGAAAAAAAAAAAAAAAAAGGATGCTGACAACTTTTCTTTTTTAGGAATTATCAGATAATGTATAATCCTGAGAAAGTAACTAGAAATGCAATACATTTTAATAAGTATTTAGTGGAACATTTAGTTTTCTAACACTGATATGAAGACTATTTACTTTGAAAAGAAAAAGGTTCTTCCTAATCAGGGACCCAGATTAACACCCTGAATATTATTTAAATAGTTTGAAGAGCAGAATCTGTTTAAAGTGAAGTTCCATACAGAACAGGTTAAAACCATTACATAGAGTTTTATTTGAATGACTGCACTCTTTGCAGCATTGGCAGGAAATCCCGAGATGGACAGAAGGAACTATTCCCAGTTATTATCTAATCTCCTTTCCTCTAGATTTGAAAGGTAGATGAAATGGTAAATTGCACAGTCTACTGTTTAGAAGTCTCAAGTTCTTTCATTCACTTATTTTCCCCTTCTCCTAATGAGCTGTAGAACAATGTTCAGCCACTGTTTATTCATACTCACTAGAGTGTTGGTTTGATGAAAAAATGATTAATTTTATCCCTCCTTCAGCAGTCTTTCCTTATAAATGCTGACCTCAAAACTAGCCTCATAGGGATACAAACACTCTCACCAATAAAGATTATTAAAGTCCCCAATGGAGGCCTGACCCAAGACAGCAGAAGGTCAATATACTATGGCAGAATATACTAGAAAGTAAGGAATATTTTAGTACAGTCCATCTATCTTTATGGCATTTAGAGATATACTTATGTAAAACCTTTAAATTGAAAAGGTTTCCTGAGCAATTTTAAAGTATCTGAGCTACTTTTGTTGTTCAGGGTTTTTTTTATTTTGTGTGTTTTGGTTTTTTTAAAGAGAATTTAACATGGGAACTCAGAAATGAGGGTCATTAGTAGATAGCAACTTCAGGGTTTTTTTTAAGCTTCCTTGTACACTGTTTGATAACAGAAGGACACTGTCAAACCTGACTATCATTTAAGTCAAGCTCAGAACTGTAGTTCCATCTGTGTATTTCTCCCTTCAGACAGACTGTAGAGCTCTGACATATCAATTGAATTGTCACAGTAAAAATAAGCGTAAAAAACATTTTATGAAATAGAACTTTTGCCTAATCTGAACCCATCTACTTCAATTTTCATAAATCTTAATGACCATACATTAGCACATACTACCTTCCTTTAATCACTATTTTCTATTATATTAAATTTGCTATAAGTAAATGCATTTGGGTTCTTCTGAGTTGAAAATGGGACATTCTGTAATGTAAGTGAAATTGCTTAATAGCCATCTTCAAATCATATGTTTCGGATTACTTTCTCCACAGAAAAAAAATGCAAACCAAATTACTTCATTTAATATCTGTTCCTATCCTGATAATAGTTTTTTAATTTACAGTGTAACACATTCTGTTCCAGAATTTTCATCTCAAACAAATGATGCTGTAAAATACTTTGTTCCTCCCTTTAACAATGTCATTGTTCAGTTCATTTGGAACTTCCCTTATCCTGCTTTCAGAGGTAAATTGTCAGTGAATTCAGTCACTTGTGACATGTAATATCACAGTTCAGTCTAATGCAGAAAACTGAAAAACAGATGAGGAAAAAAAATCTCATGGTGAATAATTATTATTACAAAATCTCACTGTGCAATAAGGATTTACAATAAATGTATAGTCAGTGAGAAACAGCTGAGTTTTGTTTTTCTGGAATTTTCTGTAAGCAGTACTATGAGAAGCGAAGGATAAAAATGTAAAAGTTATTGCTACAGCACTTGACGTAATATGACAATCTATAAAGAAACAGCTGTTTGACCCGTCTTTTAGAAACTCTATACAGGTTAATCTATCAAATCACATCATCATCTTATCTCCCAACTTCTACTGCTGCACCACAGATCCCATGTGTTTTTTGTGGGACTGTGATAATTACTTAGAGATAGCTAGCAGGGGCTGACAGTTTGCAGAATTCAGAATAGCAGCATTTCTTTCTAACGGGCATTTTTCCTTTGTTGAATATGGTATAGAAAACAGGTAGTATCATCTACACCAGTGACATATACTGGCCAGGCTGTCCATCCAAGATGGCCACTAGTTCTGCTCAAAACAAAAGCATTACTCAACTACATTTTATTGTTTATGGATCCCATTATTATTTTTGCTACTAAAAGCAATACTTTGCTTTTGTTTGTCAAACGTTTTTCTCACCGAAGTTTCAGTCCTTTATTTTTGTTGCAAACCACAGTTCCCTGTTGAACTGGAAAGTGTCATGCTCTTGCGCGCAAAAGTCATTCAGAGACAGAATAAGCTGAGCTACCGTGGGTACGTGGCAACAGCACTGTGCATCAACACACTACTACGTTCGTTCAGTGACCTAAACAGGTACTGCAGTCCCTGGGAAAGCACCACTGTTACCAAAAATGCTGTTGTTGTTACTACCTAAACTTGCTAGTTCATTAAATATCTGTTTAAGGATATTATTTCATTCCAACATGGTGCTTACCATTTTTAGATCAGCAATTTAGCCCATTTTTCCTGCAACGAAGTGAACAAGAAATGTTAACTATAGCCTAAATTGTCTGGAAGAATGCACATAAAGCACACATTCACTTGGCAAAAATATAATCGGTTACATGTTTAATCATATATACAGGAGGGAACAGTAGACCTACAGAAAAAAAGTCATCAATGTAAAGTTCAGTAATGCTATTTACTTACACATACTCAAGTTTTCAGCTGATCTAAAATTATTTTGATAGTTTTAAAAATATTTTTCTTTAAAGGCTGTAAAGCTAGGTGTACATTTTCTACTATTTCTGTGATTCTATAGTCTGTACTTCACAGTGAAGTACAGAGGAAACTCCACATGAAATACTAAACCCCAAAAAGTCCTATTTCCACATTATTTGAATTCCACTGAGGTGACAGCAAAGTTTTTCAAAACAGTCTCAAAGCAGCAGTGAAAGTTTTTGTTTTATCAAAGCTTGCCTATTTGCTTTTTTAATATTGTCTGAGGACTCCAAACCCCTGCCCCCCCCACCCCCATCTCCCCATTCTCACTGTCTCTCACTCACCACTTGGGAATAAGCACCACGCAACTCTCAATTTTGTCTTACAATGCGGAACAGTCCCATGATTTAACTAAGCAGTTACACCCAGGAACAAAAATATTTTTGCTTGTGCACCGTAGGTCGTTAAAGAAACAGCAGTTAAATTATCACCCCTCTATTGCTCATAGTTATTATTTATGCATGTTTTATTTACTTGCAGAAACAATCAGATATTTACATCTTTCACGGATACTTAGGCAAGAGTACAATTAGAAAAATATTGCTACAAAATATGGGGCTGCAGCTTTTATCAAATGCTTACAAAACCTAACAATTCTGCATACAAAAACTTGATGCTGTAATCGGGTGAGCAAGCAAATTACATCTATTGGGTAGAACACCAGCCACTAAAAAATTCTCCAAAACTGAATCCTATACCACAGTGTTCAACAGTGAAGAAAAGATTTGAACCAACTGTTGCAAAGACAGTACTATTGAACTTCCCAGTGTGATTTAAACTTATGGATATATAAAATAAAGGTTTTTTTCAAGGCTCCCAAACCACAAATGTCACCCATGATGCAATTAGGGACAGAACAGTGTCCTGGATGATACCTGCTATACCCTTAGAGACTCTGCGAAGGAGCTAAGTGCGCCTAGTGTGTGCGCAGGACGGTTGGTTAACCACAAAGGCCTATGGTTCCTCTCAGTGACAGCACTGAAGAGGAACTTGTTCCACTTCATCACCCGGACAACTAACCATCAATTTCAATTACGTTTCGTCTTTTCTTATTTCATATAAATTATTTATTTAGAGGTGTTTTTTTTTTTCTTTCTGTCTAGTGGTATCGATGGTAGTCTAGATATAGTCATATTTGAACAAGATTAGATTTTTATAACTAAAGCTCCATATTACATAATAAATCATGTAATAATAAGCATTATATCTAATAATATTATTATTCTTATTAATGCTAACAAAACCCATCGGTAGTAAGGGACCATGTTACTGATAACACAGTATCTTTTATAGGGTAGTGACATCTTACACTGGGAAAAAATTTCAAATTCCTCAATCCCTGTCCTTTTACTTTCAGAATACTTTTATTTAAAAGATGCTGTTCTGCAGTACAACTTTATATGCTCCATAAAGCTCCTTAATCCAGACATAGTGATGTGCTTTTTACAGTAGATGTCTGAAATTTCTTTGCCATACTTCGGCCCTGCAGCAGACATAATAAGGGAGGCAAACTCATTACAGGAACCCTAGGGACATCTTAAAAAGGTACAGATCTCACAAACACAGTTTTCTTACGCATCATAGAGAAGTGAAGATGCTCATACACATGCCTAGAAGCAACATTTTATGCATGTGTGAGAAACAGACATCATTGGCAAAGCTATATTTATGAATTAATAGCAAGTTAGGACATTAGCGAGTATTAGAATCCTAAGTGCTTTTTAAAAGTCACTTATGCACTACACAGGCAAATCTTTATTGCGCACAGGCCCATGACTAGCCATCATTTTTCCTACACAGTTATAATTAAATTTACTGAAGATTACCTTGTAGAACAGTGGTAAAACTGGGTTTTCTTTCTATTATAAAAGTTCTATATGTCAGGTACAAAGTAAATGTATGGATTCATTTAAGACTGGAAAAATAGAGTAAATACAATTTAAACAAACTCTGAGCAAATAGCAGAAACTCATTATCAGGCAGAGTCATTTCATTTTCAAAATGAACATGACAATACACACCATCCTACAAAATTTGTTTCTGATGACTTCTGGTTTTCTCAAGCTCACTTAAGCTTAAAATTAATTTTAAGTGTAATGCAATTAAGAGAGAAGTTTAACTTTTCAATTTTTTTAGATATAAAAAAAGCAAAATTCATCAAAAGACTTAGCCACGTATTTACTTAATTTTAATTTGCAGAAACTAAACAAAACATACAATCTACTAAATTCATTACTACAACAGACTAAGTTAATGTGTCTGAAATTCAATTACAAAGAACTGATTTCACCAACTTAATATTTGACAAGCTACAAATAATTTCAGTTAACGAGGCAGTTTTATAAATTAGCCTTATGCCACATTTTGCCTTTTTGAGATCATGTTTAGTCTAAGCATTTTTACTAAGCTCATTATTACTATCGTATTCCAGCACCTATTTTAGAAAGCTCTTCTTACAAGCAATGTGATTTTACTCAATTGCTTAGAATGATAAGAATATGCACTTTTAAAATAGGAATGATTATAATTTGCTTCCAAACTAGCAGACCATAGCAGCCCAGGACCTAATCTAAAACCATATTCTCCGCATTCACTTCAGGGAACTCCAAGTTTGTACCAATTACGAAGTTGTGGATTACTGAACTTTAACAAGAGCTAGCTGGATCCAGCCTCAGGAATCACTGCATTTGGAAGACTTCACAATGCGTTTTGTGCTTATTTTGGAAGATACTACAGTGCATTACATAGGCTAGTCACTCTAGATTCTCAGAATTTCAGAACTGACCTAATTGTTCCCATTAAAATCAATACAAGATTTACTACTGACTTCTAAGAAGATAGAGCTAAACTAGTGGTAAGTAATTTTGAATTTTCCCTTTCAGAAACAATATGGATTTACTGTTTGCTTCCTTCAGGAGAGGGGCAGATAGTGCCATGACAAATTTTAACATCCTTATCTAGACTTAGTTTCCACTCATTTAAGTGGAAACTGTACCTGAATATAATCAATGAATTGATTAAGGATCTGGGGATTTGACCTCCTGATTGAAGAAAAAGTGTAACTTTGCTGTTTAGAAGTTTTCCATTTCAGGAATATAATTTCCAGTATGCCTAGAACTACAGAGGCAAACCTAGCATGTTTCACAAAGTGTATAAAGAAACATCAGATAGTTTAAAAAGTGTTTATATTTGCATTTAAGATTTGAACATAATAATGTCTAAAATCCTTTGTCTATTAGGCACATACTCCCTTAAGGAGTATGTGAAAGTATGGACTATGGAAAGTAGAATTCTCTTTATAACTGAAAAATAACAACTAAAATATAGAGATGGGAATTTATCAGGACAGAGAAAGCCTTTCACAGGTTCAAATACTGGAATCCACAAAATTCGGTCTAAAAATAGATACCTCTTCAGTGCTATTACTAGATTAATTCCTTTTTCTTAGAGCTGCCAAAAATACATATGGAACAGTATAAATATCTAGGAAACTGTAATTAAACAGACCATTTAAAGCTAAAGCCATTAGGCCCTGGCAACTCTTGTTTCTTTCTTGACAGAAATTACTGAGCACATAAGAAGTCTGAATAAGGCAACTGTGAGGTTAAAACGTAGATGGAGAAAACGGGGCTGCTGGGTAGAATTACTGAAATAGAGTGGATACCAGAAGTAATGCATATTGTAGCTATTAAGGCCCTATACATGTTAAAGGAAAATACACCCTAGATTATAATTAGCTGATTTTGTGTTTAATGTATTTATAGTTTCAGTTGGTTGGGGATGAGCATAGTATAAGCTCTTCCGTACGTGGAAGGGAATGAACATACTGATTTCAATAGCTGAGCTATTAAACATAATTTTGTGATTTTACTAACTCGTTCATTCTAATTTTATGGCTGTGAAATATTTAGTGTTTGTGTTTCAACACTTTTTTTTAAAATGTGAAAAAGCTGCTGTATGTGAAGGTACCATAAATGAGCACTATGAAATACTTCAATTCCACACACTTTGAATCTAAGAGTGCACTAAAAAGCAGTTGAATGCCCTCTGTTATGACAGGCAGTATAAAGCATTACACATTGCTGACAAGAGTAAAGGAAAATAGATCTCAAAATTTTGATGAGCTACATGTTGCAAAATGTTTTTCTGTTTTGTTTTGGGGGTTAGGGTGGTGTGTTTGGTTGTTTTGTTTTTTCATTACCTCTGTTATTCAGACAGACTGATGCTGTTCTGAGCAGAATTCTTTTTCCAGAGCTGCAGACAAATTCCAGAGCTGCAGACAAATATGCATTACAATAGTTGGCCTCTTATGGCCAGTGGTTTCAGGGACCGCCTATTGATTTCATAGCTGTACATACAGATCTCAGCCTTTTATGTGAATCTGAGATTTCCTTATTAGATGCTGTTCAGATAGGGTTTTCTTTTTAAGGACAGCAGTGCATGCATGATGTCTGTAGACAGGTGGTCTTCAGAAATTTCTCTGCTCACTTATCATCAAACTACTTTTTATGGATCAGTGGTAAAGTATAAAGAAAGATCAAACATAAAATGACTGATGGTACAGTTCAGGTGAAAAAAGGACCACAAAGGATCACCTACCATCTCTGTAGAGGTCTACACTTTATTACAGGCCATATTCTGCTATTCTTTAGCAGTTCCTCTTAGCAGAGGAAGAGTAGCAATATCTATCCTCAATGAAGGAACAATACTAAACTGCCTTTCAGTAGAACTGAAAGGTCAGTACTAACTGGGATAACTATTCGTTTCAGTCACTGAAAGAACACACATCCTGCCTGTCAAGGGTGCTTATTTGGTTCATCCTATAGCAAATTAATCTTGCTATACAAGGAAGTGGGCTAGCAGCCATTAGTCAGTGAACCACGACATTTCTGCACCCTGCATGTAAAATAACTCACTCAACAGAAGCCTGTAAAGCAGAATGTGTAACAGTCACACAGCCTGCACCGAGCAGACTACCAAGGTTTCTACCTTGCAGTACAGTTAGGACTACATGATTCCCTGAAGGAACCTCTCAGAGAAAGCAGCCTTCCTGCACTCAAGGTACTAAGATGCATAATCTTAAGGGGATACAACAGCAATGTGCCCGCTTACCTGGAAATCTCAAGTGGTCACTATTTTTTACAGCGACACTTGTACTAGGCATTTCAGTGGTATCAAGGGTCCCAAATTCACCCTGAAATTTATATATTGAGGCAATCTTCAACTATCTTCTTAAGCATCAGACCATGAAAGAAGCCAAAGTTATATCTTAGGTGTGACTGACCTACAGCTATGAGGACTCTGCTTGCTGTATTTTCACTTGTCCACTAGGTCACTATTTTATCAGTTATGTGCCATTCTACTGTGTGCAATTTTTTAGTTCATCTGCAAAATGTAACTGGTATGAGAGTGTCAGTCTTCCTATTACCTTAAATGAAATAGGACATAGGAAAAAAGAAACTCATTAACTCAAGACTCTCAAAATGCAGGGGGAGTAATCCGGAGGGTGGAAGAGGTGACCAGGGAAGATTGCACAAAAAACTTAGTTTTAGCACTTTTTTAAGTCCTAGGAGCTTCGAATTGCAACAATTCTTTAACATAATATTTTATATGAAGCACTACATAACAAGTTATTCTGCTAATACTAAATAAACCATGCGATTCATAATAATATTTAATACACTAAAAATGCATTTCCCCCCTCCCCTTAACCAGTTGTGTCTGACAGGACACAATTTAAATCTTGGCTGTCCCATGGAGCATTCTAAGCAGAAAGCATGAAATATGTAAATGAGATAATTAGTCTGGAGATGAGAAAATTGATGCAGACATACATCTACGCATGAAGATTCTGGGGATAAGGAAAAGGCCACTAAGTACTTTTCCTTAAGCCTCTGAGAGCTGTGCTACAGATTTATTAAGAAGAAAGATTTCAAAACAACTACTTCATTGCAAACCAATTAAAATTTGAATTATACTGTTTTAAGTTTTGCAAAGCTGTCAAACGTACAGATAATTCCTCAGACCTTAATGCTACAATGCATATTTTGCATGAAATAACATATACCACAATGTGCTATGGGATAAAAACACAGCACATACATATTGAAATACATTTAATACAGCCAAATTTTATCTTTAAAATCTAGTTCTATCCAATGTGCTTAGATATGTTCTATTCTTTACTTGTGCTTATATGTGGATTGTAAACTGGACCAATTTGTCCTGTAATAGTAATAGACTGTAAGCATAACAACAATGTGAAGTTAGAGCTCCTAAGTGGCAGAACTGGACTATTATTACTCCAAACATGGAGTCTGGACTTCTCTTGTTAAGTACTTCCTATCATAACTTAGTTATGTTGCCACTGAAGTGACTGATTTTACTTAGGGTTCAGTCTTTGGTAGCCACATTAGCCTTGTGCTAGAGATCTTGTAGGGTGCATACATCCATACTGGCTGTAGATTTGCAGAGATAGCACATATGATCGGGGATTCTGTGGAGCAAAGGTATTTCTATAAAATTAAAACTTATTTTTACTCCACAGACTATTCTTTGCCTCTAACCCAGGTTTTAGGGCAGTGTTTGCTGTGTGGCTTATGGTAAAATAAGGAAGTCTTACTTTTTCCAACTATTTTACCAGTATTCAGAACACTCAATGAAAGTATGTATCCCACTGTGCCTCGAGATCAGTGAGAGATTAGCACTTTCTGAATTTAAGGGCTTTTGGTTTTCACTGTTGTTGGTCCTCAGCAAGAGAGATTTAGAAGTCTCTTTTGAGCGATATTCGCTGTGCTATATATATACACCTTCACAGACCATCTACAATCTGCTCCATTATCTCGATACACATATTTTGTACATTTAAAATATTAGTCCAAAACTTCAGCTGGCATAAATCAATATAAATCACATAATAATTGACAGAAGGACCGCTGTGCTTGTGCAATGAATGTTTTTATTGGATTATTGTAAATACAGGAATTACAGAGCAAGCAGAGTACAGAGGGGAAGTGTGAACAGTATAAATGGTGCCACTGATCTTTGAAAGAGTAAAAAGAGAAATAATGGGAGACAAGAGTGTGAAGCTAGAGCTTGACCACTACATTTGTTAGAGAAGCAACTAGTAAACTCACACAGTAACCCACAGTAAATACTACAGGGCTACAGATAAGAGAGGGTGTAGGAAACAGGTCAGTAAACAGCAGATCAGTATTTCATTGGGAGTGCACAAGATTGTCAGGAAATGTGCCCCCCTATTACTCAGAGTTGGTTCATTTTCTGCTGCATTCATGACAGAAATCTACAGCAGTGTAATGCAACCTCATGAATGCATCATTAACTTCTGCAGGTGCATCTGGAAAAGCATAGTAGAATTGCTTTACAAGAAATATAGGCAATTAATCTCAATGATGTTAGACTACGTGGCATCACTTAGAGTTCCTCTATAAAGCATTTTAAAACTATACTACTCTTATAAGCTATCATTATAGGTACGCCACCTTTTTGTCATCATTTGGAAATCTGAAATATATTCAGAAAAGAAGAACTAAGGCTAAGAAAAAATACAAACCACAAAAAATAGAAATATCGAGTTAGAAACCTCCAGAGTTTTCAAACTTGCATCCTTCTGTGATTATCTGACCACAGTGAGCTGAAGACTGTACAGATCATCACCATTCATAGTTATGAATAATGATAGTGATTTGAATAGTCAGTTCTTCCACTGAAAAGCTCAGATCAAACGAGACAGCTTCATTGAGGAACTTTCTCCATTTAATTACACAAAAGGTTATTTTTCAAGTTCTTGGAAACCATCAGTGCCTACTGTTCTTGTTCTTGGGAGAAAAGATGTAGTCAGCAATATTCAACAGCACCACCTGTGTCCCCAAATGCTCCTTATCTTAGTAGAGTCTTTTTAATCACAGGAGATGTATTTCTGCAATATTCTTTGATCCAGAAAGCATCACAGAGCCAAGATTTGAGGAATTATTTCTTCTCATTTTCCTTTTATTTTTCCCTAGCTCTCACCAAGTGCTTCCCCCCATCGTTGGCACTTTCCATTTGCTTATATTTTCCTATTCCCTTTCTCTCCCTTCTTTCTCAAGGGATATTGGTCCTTCTATTCAACTGGATGTTGTTTGCTTTAAAAAATAAAATCTGAGATGGATGAAGAACACAAACCAGAACGGTTCTTGTGAATTTTGGCTTTCCTCAAAATAAATATGTGTGGAGAACACTAACATTGTTGATAGTAGGTTTGGGTAACTGTGGAGACAACGATGGGTAAAGCCACAAACAGAATTTTAGTACTGGGTTCAAGGCCTATTTTCTTACTTTTCATACGTATAGGTAATACATGCTTGTATTTAAGGCATCGGTAAAATTGTATATAGTTACCAACACCTAAATACCTGTCTAGTCATAACCTCCATGTTCCTTATAATAAATGGAAACAGATGAGGAACATGAATTTGGTGAACATTGGGGTATCTGTGATTTTAAGCTATTTACTACTAATGTTTTAACCTGGCATAGAAACCTGACTGCTTCAGCATACCCGACAGCATAGAAACCTCCTTGCTTCATCCAGGCCCAGTCTTCGTCATGATACCATGTATTTTTCATGTGTGAAAAATGAATTAGTTGTGCAATGCTATCATTCTTTCTTGTTGCTGCTTTGCAAATAGATCATGCTCCATTTGCACACAGGTTAACAACTATGCTGAATAAAATGGGGCCAAAGGATAACTGGAGCAAATAACTTGATGAGAAATTTCATGATCTGAATTTATGTCAAAGTGCACCTGTGAATGCCTACAGCAAAGTATAAATTAGAAAATTGTCTGTTCTGAAGCCAGCCTTCAACTGCAGTTCCCACACTCCAAGGGAGGTAGTTTTGATCTAGGTTGTTCTCAGACAACAGGGTATTGGTAACTTTAACATTCCTACTAACACAATGCAACAATTACTAACAAATCTTTATCTAATTTTTAAAAAATATATTCTGTACATGCAGCAGTGCCAGAGTGCTAAGAATCCACTTTGTGCAGTGCTCAAACACAGAAGAAAACAAATGTTTTCTTAACTATCAGCCAGCCATCTTTCCTCAAAGCTCATCTCATCCAAACTCCAAACACACTCCTCAAGTTTCCACAGACCATTTTACAGAAGGGATTGTTTCCCTGTGATGAGAAACTTAAGTGACTTGGTCACTTGACTAGCCAAACTTCTCAATCCTTAGCAACATTAATTTTGGAAGCCTCAAATATATATTTTATCCAACACATGTAGGAAATAGCCACCTTATTTAAATTCATGTGCATGACTGTTTATATGCATAGTATGTAATGTATACAGAAGCAAAGAAAATTGTTAGCTCCAAAATTTGTAAGACCAATCCATACTAATATTCCCATTCCAATTGCCAAGTTTGAAGCTCTGTATACTGCAGGTATGGATCAAGTCTCTCCACTCCGTATTAATATAAACACTGAGCTATAACTGTTCAACTTGGAACATATTACAGTTATATTGCAAGTACTCTTAAGGCTTTTTTTTGACTGCAGATTTACAATTACAATGAGGTCTCATGTCTGATTAAGGAGTGCATTTCGCTCAATACTAAGAGCCTTGGGGTGAACAGCATAGAAAATTTATTGTGAATGCAAAGAAATGACTATATTACTTTTCCATTTAGCTACAGGCATGCATTCCTTCAACGCTGCTGAAAAGTTTTAATGATACTACAATATATGTCAGAAAATTTTAAAAAATATAATGATAAATACGGTAAGAACCCAGTATTTGCCTGGTAAAATAACACACAAATATGTTTAAATAATTTATGAGACTGAATACACAGACTGCCTGAAAGCCCTTTCATCACTTCACACTACCAAAAAGGGAAGGCTACCTTTACATAGTGAAGAGAAAATATTAAAGTTGTTACCTCCTTGCAGGAGATAGAGAGGATTCTGGAAATGATAATGATAATGAAACCCTACAAAAGGTTCAGGGATACGAAAACCAACACAGCAAGTTGACTAGCAGACACATACCTGAGCAGAAAAGAGCAGCTGCTGTTTGGAAAGAAACAAAAGATCTTTCCAGTTTTAAGTTCTGCAAGTAGCACAGGCAATAGATCTTAAGCTTTAGCTGAATCACTCCTACTAATAGCCTATACATACAGTGTCATTAGGAAGCATCTAGAGGAAATGATCACCTACAGATTAGCCCGTCTGGTACTATATCCAACAGAAGCAGCGAATGCACAAAAACTACCCAATGTAATGGTCACTGGATGGACTTCACATTTTTTAAGAGTCGAGTGTGGTTAAAACATATGTTAAAAGTTATGTTCCAGATAATAATGACAATGAAAATGCTGAGCAACCACAGGTTGGATTAGAGTCCTGTAAATATTCACAGAAATAAAATAATGAATTATTTAACTGTAAAAATATCATTTATCATTGAAAAGCACAGAGCTGAACCAACAGAGCAGATATAATCCCAGTCGTGAAGAGTCTACCAATCCAATAGGCATGTGAGTAATGTTGAAAGAAACTCCTTATGTGTGCTCCTTTTTAATTATGCTTAGTCACAGCATGCAGTTTACGATTAGTGAAATGGGTAAATTGCTTTATCATCAATATGTCATCATATGCATACACAAACTCACAATAGGCAATTTTAAGACCATCTTATGAATGAATATAGCCTGTGAGATATAGAGAACGATAAAAATTTTGTAACTTTTTTTTATACAAAAAGATATGAAATAGTTTTTACAGTTGGCCTCTGAACTTCATGCACTCATAATATAAATATAGTATCTCCCCATGTCTTACTTAAGATCAAACAAAAAAATTATATGTACTACATAATCCTGTAGGTAGATGACTCCCACAGACTTAAGAAAATTAAAAATAAAGTAGTATTTTTTCCATTTTTTTTCAATACTCCCGAGACAGTCAATCACCAAATGGATGGGAAGGAAAACTCAGGATTTCTCTTTTATGGATGAAGACCAACACAACTTGAGTTGTGCTGTATAGCGCACATATATAAATATATTTATGTTAAATGCACTCACAGCAGTTAGAAAAAGGGTACTCTTCTTATTTGTTTGGTTAATATTCCTCTTGATGTGAATGAATGATTGCTCATTCCTCCCCCATAGTCACGTCTTCCCACGACAAAACAGCAACTTATTTCAGCAAAGACACTGTGTTTTCTCTTATTATGTACCTGCTCCCCCGAAGAGAAACAGCTGCACTGCATCTCAACAGCAGAAAGCACAGCATCTTTAATTCCTGTTTCCTCAGTTCAGATGCAAAAGCTCCCATCCCATCTTATCATCAAAATGCATCTTTCAAGCATATACACAAAGCATTTTTGCTACGAAGCAATGACAGAGACTAGATAATACACGCTGAGAAAGGCAAATTTTAACAGACAGCTTCATAAAAGAAAAATTACCTTCCTAACACTGCATCAACTTCACTGTGCTTTTAATTAGGTTTAACTTTAGGAATGATTACAAATCACTTTCTCACAGATGTGGAAGATGTGATAAGACATCACAAAACTTCTATCATGATCTTCATGTGGAAGACCCTCCCATCTCACTTTCTCTTTTACTTTTCCTCCTATTTAGCAGCCTCCATTCATGGAATTCAGCATAGTTTGAGCTACACACTGAGACTTTTTGCAGTCTAAATTCTCTCATTTTTTTCCCCTAAAATGTTTCTTTTTTTCAGTTTTCCCTTTAATCACAGCAAACACACTGGATCGTCGAAAAATTTAATTGTTCCTTTTCTTATCCAACTGCTGTTTGCTCATTTTGGTAATGTTTCTGTCTATGTATTTTTTTCAAATACACTCAAATACATTTACTGTCTTGTATGCTTAAAAGTTTATGTTAGAAGAATTTTTATGAAAAACGGGAAATAAATAAAAGTTACGTTAATTGATTTTTGTCTTAAGCATAGTAAATCCAAATATCACTGTAATAATTGGGTGCTGTTTTTCAAAATGGCATTAATTTTTTTTTTTTTAATAAAAAACTTTCTCTGACCTTTATTCCACTGTTTACAGCAAAACGCTGCCTCCTTCTAAGCCTTACAATTAAAGTACTACTGCCTGTTACAGGATGTGAGTTTCTTTCTGTGCTTATTTGTTCAGTGGCCAACCCTGAGCAGTGGACAGCTTTCCAGCATGAGAATTTGGACTTGAGAGCCTGACCTTTAAGTATTCTGCAGTCAATATGAAAGTTTCCATTGATTTCAATGGCATTTGGAACAGGGTCTTGGTCCTTAATGTGACCTTATTTTCTGCCTAAAATGTAAATTGTTGACAACATTGGCAAAGGATGCTAAGGTAATCAATGCTATTCCAGCTGTAAATTTGGGTTTATTGGCTAGTGTAGCCTTAGAGATATGTCTGAATAATATTCTAAGCCAGCACAATATTCTAAACCTGACCTTACAAATTTAAAACACATGCAGCAAAATCTTTAAAAACACACACACATCCACTGTAGTCTCATCAATATTTTTAAAGGAGTTTGTAGGCTTTAGTATATCTAAAGATTTGAAGTTCAGGACACTCTTCCAAACAATGCAGTCAACTAAGTGTATATATAGGAGAAAATAGCAGAGATTTTTTACTTCAATGAAAGGGAGTTTTCATTACCTGGCCGTTGCATTGTTTAATATGCAAGAAGAAGTTTCTTGACATATAGATATATATCCTGAGAAACTCTTTTCTTAGTTCATTGAAGTTAATTCATGCCTCACCTGCATTAAAACCAGGAGGCTAGCACACCATGAGAGAGAACAAAGTCCAATACCAGTTCATACCACTGACCATCCAGGCAGTTTCGTTCAAATAATACAGACTCAGGAGCTGCATTACTATTCAGTGTAAAGAGCGTTCACTCTGTGATGTGAAAGACTGACCTTTCTGCCCTATGCAGCTGGTGGTTCAGAGCCAGAGATAGCATTTATTCAACTTGAGCTGTCAGATAGAAAGGGCAAATGTACCAGCAGGTAAGTGAATTAAGCACTGTTCAGTAGTTAGTAATATCTAATTATTCATGACACATTTGTCATATGCTGTTAGAAGACATTAAAAATGCTAATGTCTGGCCATTCTATTCAGTAACACATCTGCTGAGAAACACGGAGTATATGTGTTTCAGGTACTCGTGATTACATGCCTGCTTTCTTCCACTCGTAGAAAACCTATTTCATAATTTTACTTACTTTTAAGTGGACTGCAACTTCCTTTATGAAAATGTAAGAGCTAAACCTTAGCTTATGAAAAAGCAAAATAAACAGAGCTTGAAAAATCCATAGTTGTTTCAAAGACCAGTCTAATAATGCACTGTAATGTCTGCTATTCATAATCCAGTCAGAACATTACATCATTGCTCTGTATCTTTCCAATGCAGCACATAGTAGGCATTTTCATTTTTTCTTATTTCTAGCTATTTAACTTTGTTTCTGGATGCTATAGTAGGGTTGTGCTAGTTTCCTATAAAACAAAGAGTCATGAACTCCATTACTGTAAATGAGACAAATGTTTGACCCAAATCTCTGTTAAATTAAGCAGTAAGAGGATGAAGATATACAGACTAAGATTTGCAGAACCCAGGACAGAAATCTTTAGCTTTGGAACTTACCCTAATAAGAGGTTCAAATACCTCCAATATAATCAGGTATTTCATTTCTAGAAATAAGCAAGTTTAAATAACTTCTGCTGCTCCTCACACTTCAGCGGGAACAAAAGCATCTTCAATGTGAGGTTATCTTGCTCTGAAATAAAAATGTAAATATTTCTACTGATGCCGCTTCTGGCATCCTTAACAAAAGGACTAAAATTTCTGAAGATAGCTGAACTAGTGCCAATCTACATAGCTACTGTTTTATAGTTACAGAGGGAGATTGTATTCATCACTATCCTCATTTTTACTGTTATTAGCTTTAATGTAAATATATTTTATAAACATCTTCTGTGTAAGGATTGTTTTGGTAGGTGTATTACTGACATTTGCTTGTCAAGTATAATACGCCCTCATCAGGCACATAAGAAAGTCATCTCTTCCTCCTGGCAGTTTAAGTGCCAATCAATTCAATCACTTGGTGCTTTGCTAAATTGCATGTACTTCCTGACTTAAAAGCCTAACCACGTGCTAATTGACCTGATCTTTAATGGGAATAAAGATGTCTAATTCCTCCCATTTCAGTACAACCACATCCTTGACCATTAGCTGAGAGGATCCAGCTAAGTAGCCAGTATTTCACATTGCTCAGATAACCTGTAGCACCCAGGAGATATTGATGTAAATTTTAACCACTTTCCAACAGACCTGCCTCAGAGCAGGCAAGAACCTTTCAGGGTGGGGCTCCAAAGGTGCAGTTAATCTGGGGAGTCTGTAGCAGTCAGAACATATATTTATCATACTGAAATTACTATCATCTGGACATTTCTGTGTATACTGTTGCAGTCTCCATCCTTGGAAGTTTTCCAAATCTGTCTGGATAAAGCCCCATGAAACCTAGTCTGAGCCCATAGCTGACCCTGCTTTGAGCAAAGGCTTGGACAAGAGACCTCCCAATGTCCTTTCCGACCTGAATTATCTTCTGACTTTTCAGTATTGGAGAATAATAAGAAATCCTTAAAACTCTAATTCCTGAAAAAAATAGAACCATGGATAAACTGATTCTTCCACAGCACACGCTGTTTAGTGTAAATTTAGAGAATATTGCAAGGAAGGAAGCTAACAGGGATCCTACATATATAATGACTGTCTTTTATTTATTCCACCACTTCTTGTAACTTTCCTTTTCTAAATAACGGGCAAGTAATATCCAACATTATTTGCTAAAGTCAAGCCATATACAATTCTGAACAATCCTAATATTAAATCCTTTGTAAGGAGAAGAATGATTTTGAATACTTATTGATACAGGCATCCTTGGTTCATGCACACACAAGTCTAATATTAACAAAAATTACATGCCCAGATTGAGAGAGAAGGTAGCTTTAGTCTCAGCATCTCAGCATTGTATAAAATTAGGTTCTCTATAAATAAACCTCCTCAGTATGACTGTCCATAATTTTTCCCAATGAATTACTTCAATTAAATGGAGTTCAAGATACACTATAAAATTATGACCGTTTCTTTACAAATTCTTAAATGTTATCCTACAAGCAGGGTTCTATCCTTCTGAGTTTATTTACCTGAACTACTTCAACAGTGGAGAATAGGATTTCTTTTGAAATTTTGTAATTCAACTTTAGAACTGTTTGTAAGTGTAACCTGAAATGGCCTCTGTAAACTGGATTTTTTCTACATGCAAAATATGGAAAGGAATAAATTTTAAAATCACGGTACCATGAAAACAGACAATCCAATAGAACTAAATGTACAAAAGTAGGAGTTGCCACAAATAATGAGGTAACACGTATTAAAAAAAACCAACCACAAACCAAAACAAAACCAAACAGCATCAAAGCAAACACAAAATCTGCACATTTAGTGAATAGAAGCCTGTGGGCAAAAAATATACATTCATCTGTATGAATGTCTGTTAAGAACACCTATTTAAAGGAAAGTTATTCAGGCCCGCAAGCAAGTTGGAGACAGCTCAGCTGTGCTTATAAAATATAATGTAATACATTATATTTGGAGTCATTTCTATTCATCACCAATTCTCTAGCTGCAATAGGGCAAAGGCTTCATCTGTACTTGTCCTGTCCATCATGCTGAAGGGTTTGGCCAGAACACCAGCAAGCTGGCAAGAATCAGTTGGCAAGTTCACGACACTGTCATTTAAGACCATCTCCTTGGTGACCTTACCACTAGCACTGAACTTCACAGTGATAGTTCTCCCCAAAGAACTCAGAGACTGTTCTTTGACCAAGCTGTCTGTAGTCAGAATACAGATACACTGAGATGGTTTTCAAAACCATCATTCGGCAAAAAGCTATTAATAATATCCTAAGCTTTTCGGTGCTTTCAATATATCAGACAGATGCAGCCATAATGTGAATGAGAAGCGTGAAGGCAGAGGAGAAAGGAGATTGCAGAGCTGTGCAGCTATATTGTGTGATGGGAAACAGATGTGCCACACCTGGGAGAAAGGGAGAAGGGACTGGCCTCTATGAAACCCTCCTGCTCAGCAAATCTACCCCTTAATACACAGGAAAATGTTACCTTTGCAACACAGGGGGTAGGTCTTAGTGTGAATTATCTCAGATATGTTCACTTCAATGTGGTTATGACAAACTAGACTAGATGAGAATCTCCCACCTGCAATGTTCTAAAATTGATCAACAGACTTTTTTCTTTCACTGCTGAGTCATACAAGTCATAAGCAATTCCAAAATACAAGGAAAAATCCAATGACAAGTAAAGTAAAACCTAAAAAAAAAGAAAACAACAAAAGAATGAGATTTTAAAAGCACTGGAAGGGCTGAAAATAAAATAGAACTTCACATTTTAAATTGTAGCTCTGAAAGATTTTAGCCATTGATTATAATTCACATTATGAGACGTACTTTCTGATTTTCAGAAGTCTAACTAGTTTCTCAGCTCTACTAGACTCACTCAAGAATTTTTCCCAAGCAAATTTACAATTTAAAAAGCCCTAAGTGGGTTGATTAAAATTTCCTCACACCTTGCATGCATGTTTGGACAGCTTGGAGTATTAATCTTTATTTTGTTATTTACTGTATTATTAGGGGCTCTTTGTGATGCCATGGTACTGTGCACCATGTGGGCACACAGGAAGAACCAATCTTTGCTGCCTTTCAATCTAATTAGATAATATCAAGAATAAGAGAAAAGATTGAAATATTTATTGCATGGCTAATAGAAATAGCCACATAATAAATCAGTGGTAGAGCAGTAAGTCAATTATTAACACCTTGATTGTCAGTTGAGCAATTCATCCTATAAGACACCAAAATGCTATTGTTCTCAATATGAAATAATAATCATTATTCCTCATTCATTTTAGTCTTTGTGATAGCTTTTGACAGCGATGCCATGCACTTTCCCAGGTAAGAATGAAAAAGCAGGAAAACATACTCTTCAGAGCCTTGTAAGAAATTACTTGTCTGACACACTTGCTCATTATACTTGTTGCTCTCAGCTCACCTTCCTCTTTGCTTTACTCAGAATTTCAAATTCTTGAGCATTTTCTGCATAAGCGGACAAAGGGAAGAAACCCCTTTTCCTCCACGCAAGTGAGAACTATGTCATTGACTTCACAAAGGGTTGAGCTTTAACAAGGCGGCCAGTATTTTGTGACTCCAGCCATAAAAGCTTCTAACCCTACGTAGCCTGGTAACTCAGTAATATAGTGTTACCACTGCTTGTAATAGGCCATAAGCGTTGTGTTAAGGTAACAGCACGAGCCTTAGGACTTCTCAGTCTATTTAAAAACTACTAGAACCATAGAATCATAGAATCATTAAGGTTGGAAAAGACCTCTAAGATCATCAAGTCCAACCGTCAACCCACCACCACCATGCCCACTAAAACATGTCCCTAAGCGCCTCATCTACACGTCTTTTAAATACTTCCAGGGATGGTGACTCCACCACTCCCCTGGGCAGCCTGTTCCAAGGCCTGACCACTATTTCAGTGAAGAAGTTTTTCCTAATGTCCAATTGTAAAGTCATTTTTCCTAATGTCCAATTATTCAATTCAATTGCTTGTTCCTGGGAGAAGAGCCCAACCCCCCCCTCACTACAGCCTCCTTTCAGGTAGTTGTAGAGTGCGATGAGGTCTCCCCTCAGCCTCCTCTTCTCCAGGCTAAACAGCCCCAGTTCCCTCGGCCCCTCCTCATAAGGCTTGTTCTCCAGACCCTTCACCAGCTTCGTTGCCCTTCTCTGGACACGCTCCAGCACCTCAATGTCCTTCTTGTAGTGAGGGGCCCAAAACTGAACACAGGATTCGAGGTGCGGCCTCACCAGGGCCGAGTACAGGGGCATGATCACCTCCCTACTCCTGCTGGCCACACTATTTCTGATACAGGCCAGGATGCCATTGGCCTTCTTGGCCACCTGGGCACACTGCCGGCTCATGTTCAGCCGGCTGTCAACCAGCACCCCCAGGTCCTTTTCCTCTGGGCAGCTTTCCAACTGAATGTTTCCTTTGTTGTGACATACAGAGGATTTTTGGTACCAAAAAAAGGGAAAAAAAAAAAAAAAGAATCAAATAGACTCCAGTTTTCTGATAACGTATTGTTAGTGCGATTGTCTAGTTAATGGTTTGAAAAAAAATGTTCCACTGCTCCATTTGATGCTTCATGAAATGAAGCAACTTTGTCATACTTCACTGCATTTAGACCTAACAACACGTCAAATTCTTCTGAAATAAACTATGGGCCATTGACTGAGACAGTTTCCTCTAGCAAACCATATGCAGTGAAAAATTCCCTTATGATTTATTTATTTATTTCATAGTAGGGCAGTCTATATTGCCACTACTCCAGATGCTGCGAAGCTGCTGAGCTTTGAAAGGGAGAGGCAAGGTACAAATAGCAGTCTTAAATACCACTGAGAATAATTTTTTATCCTTTTCCTTTATCATATGGAATGCCTACTGACCTTTGATTATCCATCTCCTGCTTTGTGGCTGAATTCCTGAACTGCTAAGTAAGCGTATGTCCTTCACTTGAAGTGGTGGTAAATCACAACATTTCATTTCATCCACCCTTATAGCCAATAGCATTGGCTGTTAACTGCTAGGTATATGCGTCTTTATTCTATTTCATTTCTTACAGCCTTTCTCAGCGTAACATCAACAAAAATGATTCTAAATAAATACCTAGGCACTCACAATTTATTGTATGTTTTATGGGAGTTAATACTGACAGAACAGATTCAATGTCCTCCAGCAACGATTTGTAATTCCGAATAAATTTTAAAGAGATTTAAGTACAGGATATATACAATTTAGTTTTAAAAAAAAAAATCTTCAAATACTGTCAGTTCTCAAGGCTTCTAAGTCACCATCTTTGCATCTATTTTCTAGTCTCATGCCCACACAACAAATTTACTTCAAGGTAAACTACCATGCAGGTAGAGTGCTATGCAAATATAAGGCAACTTACACATCTAAGTACTATTTTCAAGAAACTTCATCTCCTAGGATCTTAATTTTCTTTTCAGGTAAGTGGGATTTGGGCTTCTAAGTTCTCCAGCTAGAAACTTGAGACATCAATTACTAAATCATTAACTTTAGATTCACAAAGAGATATATGTGCTTGTCACTTGGTATGTGAGTCAAAGCTTAGATCCTCTGGAACCCTGTACGTTTCATCTTCTCCCTTTGGATGTTATAGGAATGTACTTGTCTTAAACCACACACACGCGCATATCCCAAAACAGAAAGTATTAATTTTACTCCTGTCGACTCTGTTCCACTTTGTATAAATATTTGTCGTCACAAGGATGGAAATACAGTTTGCTCTAGCTCAGGGAAGTGATTTAACCACTATAGTTCAAAGTCAATCTTGGCTTTGCCTTGGAAAAAAGATTTATTACAATCCATAGAATTTCCTATAGCTTGATAATTAAAGCAGTTTAACAACTCAACCAGACCAGCCCCAACCACCTTAAAGCAGAGAATTAACCAATACATGATCTACTTTATGTTGCAGTTGTAATCCCTGTGAGATCTTACTGTAATTATTCACGTGTCTAAGACTCACTGAATTTCAATTTAAGTAATCTGAAAAGTATTTGGGAGGAAATAAGAATGTGTAAATGAACTTTTCCAGTGGTAACAGTTTGCAAGTGGTTATATTTTTCTTACTATTAGGCTGCAAGACCTAAATGAATTAGAAGAAAGATAAGAGGAAATGTTTAAAACAGGTTGGGTTTTTTACATAAAAAATATTCTGTGATAAATGGTCAGATGATATTTCAAAGGAACAATAAGGCTTGGAATAAATCAAAGATTTGAAATTTATCTTTCTCCAGTCTTCCTGTAAGCTTCTTTTTGTTTCATGTCCTTTTTGTGAAGCTTTTGGTGTTTGCTCATTGTGTGGATACCAAAAAGCAAATATCAAATATTTTTCATTATTTAGTAACGTCATTAAGGAATACGGAGCTTCTCAGAACTCCCAGCAATAGGATTAGCATGAAACTGGGGTCTAGGAAGCTGCCACACTTCCATTCTTGCAAAGACCTTTTCCTCCTATTGTGAACTATTTGGTGCACTGATGTTTCAAGAAAAGACTGGTTTATTCAAGAATTGGAAAGAAAAAAAGCAAAGGTTCTGCATTCAGTCCATCAGGGATGAGAATTGAATACTTGCTCAGCCCCCAAAAGGAGATGTTGAATATGTTTCTGCTTACCGACATATCAAGTAAAAATTCTTCCATTTAGTACTGTGCCTGGTGTGTTATAAAGAAAACAGTAAAATTCTAAGTGCAAAACTTATAGAGAAGACAAGAGTAGTGAACTTTGCAGAGTAACGGCGTTGCTTTATCACTTTACAACTGCTGGGTTATGGTTTTTTTTATAGCTGCCCCTTGTCAGAGCCCATGCAATTGGCTTGTTTGGAGGGATCTCTTTGGGAAATACTATGTAACTGTCTGAAGATCAGTATACATTTATGCTGCCTTCTACTGAAACGTTTACCTTGCGGATCCATATAGCGTAAGTATAGCAATCCAGTTCTACTTTGCCTCACGTCTACTCATCTATTGCATGGGCAACTCCTTGCAATACAGGACCAGGAATCAGTTTGATTTTACTTTATCTGGTAGCTCTTACAGCAGTTTTGATACCAAAAACAACAGATAGCTGCACATTAGTTCCTTGTAGTTGTAGTGCTGTTTATAAGTGTACAGTATATAGAAGTTTTCGACTCCATTCTGCAAATCATTAGATTTTAATTGTTCAAGTAGACTGCAATGACCTTTATTATATTACTGATCTTCAGATTTACTCTGAAGATTATATCTATTCATTGTACCTTCATTACATCTTTGTGTTCTTGGCCGCCTTTTAGGAACAAACCAAACAAATTCCTTTTTAGGCACAATAAGCACATTTAACCTCTCAGTTTTTCACCTTCAACATGGATGAACTGCTCTCCCTTCCTTTATCTCTTAGCAGAATCAAATTGGGAAGTTGATCTCAATATATACAGCAGTACTTGCTTTTGCTCTGCTTAACAATTCAGTGTTTTCATGAATACAGAGTAGGTCTTTAACACACACTTAGCAGGTTGCAACTGCATAAGCATCTGTTTGCACCTTGCCTTTCAATTCTCAACGGTAGAATCATTCCTGCCATACAGTAACCAAGAACTGGAATTACCTTTATCAGTTCCAAAACATATTTCCTTCCCACAGTAACATAGTTTATTTGGACATAACAGAACCAAATTCTGAATTGAACAAGTTGCGCAGTCACAGATTCCCTTTTCCTCGATGTGCCATGGGAACTTTGCCTGACTATTACGGTCAGCTTCTTAGAAAAATGTAGTCCCATTTATGGTACAATCTGGCTTTCCTGCTGTGTGAACTACAACTTTCCCATTTAAGTTAATAGAAATCCAAGAGTCAGAAACAGGACTACTGCACTGCTAGTAGCATTGATAGGCATGCTGTGCATTGACTATTTTTCAAAACCTGATTTTATGTTTAATCATAAACAGTCAGTATTCTTCATGTTGGTATAGCTGTCTGACTTAATCTTGAAATCATAAGAGGAACTTAACTATTGTTTGATTCTATTAATTATTTTTAATAAGTCGAATAAAATCTGCATTTGCACAGTCCATTCTATTAAAGGCTGGCTGCTGAATTTTTGTAAGGCTCATTAACACCTTCCTGAAGCAGTGAGGCTATTGTTTCAGCGACTATCATTACCTACAAAGTCTATTTGAAAGAGCCACTTCTCAACAGGATTGTTTGTTAGGATAGCAATTGAATAATTGAAATTGTTTAGCTGCAGTCCAACATCTCACCAAGTTTCCACCAACCAGTGTTTTGGGCACTGAATAAACTGAATTCAATCTATCAAGTATTTATACCATATTTCCCAAAGTAAAATTTCATTCCTTCAGGAGAATGTAAACTTTCCCACTACTTCCACATCAAAAGTTTCATCTGTTAAATGAGATGAAATGGAGCAGATTCCAAAAGCTGCTCCCTAGAAACACTGCATTACCTGCTGGCATATCTTCCCAAAGTATCTTATATGGGTGGTTGAAAGACTCAGTTTAACTGTTCAACTCACTGCTTTTCTACTCTCTTCTCAGGGCACTTTGGGCCAGTTTTACTCTTTTTTACTAAAATCTCAGCTATATGATTAGAGTCTCATAAGTTTTGGTGTGGCTATATCTTAAGATGTTCACCCTTAACTGTTACCTATGATAAACTTATTATTATTATATAGCAACATGTTTATTCTTAATTTGGTAACATTTCAGAAGTCTGAAGAGACTCTTGCTTATCTTGGTCAACACATGACGGGATGGGGCAGGCTAGAATACCCTTACTACAAAAGAGTAATTTATATCATAATCTTTTAAGAGATTTAGGGTTAATAAAAGTTATTTAGAAACCTGCTTGAAAAACCTCAGAGTAGATGTGTTTACTTTCGAGTCTACCGCTTTGTAATTTCCTCTGATGGTCTCCAACCTCCATAATGCTGCTACTGAATTTATATCCTACTCACTGCTCCTCTCACCATTACAACTTCCTACCCAGCACTGCTCCATTCCTCCAGCAGGCTCTTTTCTAAATTTGATAGCATATAACTTAAGGCAATCCCTCACTTTTTCCAAAACCAGCCTTGTTTATACAAATGATTTGCAGACAAAAGAAAATCTTTATCAGAAGACAACAATAATTATTACAAATTATTGTTTTTATCCAGTATGAAAACATTAATCAAATCCAGTTAAACATAAAACGGACCTAAGAAATCTGGTCTACAGCTGAAAATGTGTGCATTTTCTGAAGCTATTCTGAAGCTATTTGTTTCCACTATTTCTACTCTTGCAATATATGAACTTCAAGACTACGTATTCCAATTCTGCCTCTCTGAAATCAGCACCGGTCAGAGAAACGTCAAGAGATCAGACCAGTGAACACTGTAAATAAAGGCAGCCTGACTCAAGATTAGAACATGAACAAGTAACAAACCAATGCCCTCCCCTGTTCTCCCCACTGGATTTTTCTTTTTGGTTTTGCACAGCTTTCTACAACTCTCCAAACCAGTGGTGTGAGCGGGAGGAAGAGACGACTGGTTGAAATAGCAACTCTCTGGATTCCTTCTTGGAATCCGGAAACTGAGCCGAGGATAACAGTGATATCATTTAGACTTTTCCAGTAAGAGAAGGATAAGATGATCTTATTCTAATCTTAAAAATTACTACAAATAATTCAATTTTCAAAGCAATTTACAGACTATTGGTGTAATTTCCAAAGCAAGATGCTTCACATTTATAGCTGAATTTGCAACTGCTCCTTGTGCCAATAGAAAGCTGGCTGATTTCTCGGTTAGCTAAATAAGGACTCATGAGTGGCCCAAATGTTGCAAGAGAACCTACCTTTGCTCAAGTTTCTCAGTTCTTTGAGACAACTGATTTTAAAGGAAACACTGATGAGCTCAACGCATTGAACTCATTGGCCATTTGGCTTTAGGAAGCCTGCTAATGCAACATTAATCTGCTTTACTACATGAACTTAGATTTCACCACGAGGATTTCAATCTTATTGCCCAGCCTACCATTTTCACTCTGTGAGGAACATCAAATTCTGTACTAATTTCAAATGGCTAATTGTATAACATGATATTCAATGTGTTCACATACAAGAGAAACTAGACCTGCGTATCCTAGCAAGATACGATTTTTTTATCTAACACAATGGTGTCAACCTAAAAAGAAAATAAAACCTTCTATATTACATGGTATGTTGTTCCTCCAATAACTCTGAAATAAAAAAAATATATATTGCTGTGTAGAAATAGTGTCATACAATAATGCCCCTGTGAAAGTAAAGCACTGTACTGTGTTTCTTCAACAGAGAAAACACCTTTCTAATTCCTTTCTCTTTATGATGCTCACAAATAGGGAATGTATAAAGTCAACAACAAAATCATAAAATTTACCAGTAAGAATTGTTTCTATGCTTTTCATTATCCTGGAAAAGACATAAACAAATTCTAGAGATGGATAAAGGCCAGTAATTTAATTCAGCTTTGTCCTTTTTTTTTTTAGACAAAATTTAGACCTATTACTAACTAAATAAAATAATATTGTGCAGATTACCTTAATAAATACTTCAATTAATTTTAAATTCAATATCTTAATGACTACAGGAAGTCCAAATAAGTAACTATTTACTTTGAAAGACAATTTTTCCCTTAAAAAATAATGCAGAATTTTTCTTTTCTATGATAAAAAATTGCTTTTAAAAACTCAAGAAATTATGAAAGAACAAGAATATGAAAATGGAATGTGGAAAATGAATCATTTATATGATTAAGCCCAATTTGACTGTTAAGCACTTGAGAAAGTGAGAGCGATCATGTGTGAGACTTAAGGTCAATGGTACAACATCACTGGGAATCATCATTTTAGTATGCATCAGGTTTTAGAGCCACAAGAGGATTATTGTGGCTGTAAACGAAAAGCATCAGCAGTCAAATGTAGCTCCATAGCTCTGCAACTGCTTCATTACGTGACTTCTGGCAAAAAACTTGCTATGGTCCTTCAATGTGTTCATTTGCTCTGTTGTAATTACACCATAGTTTGAGATTCTAGGAGAGACATATACATATGCGTAGTATTTTAATGTACGAGCTTTGTCCATCTACACGAAAAATAACAGGGATATATTTTTATGAAAGTCTCCATGATTCAAAATCCCTCACAGAGATGATTGCTGGGTAAGTCTCGCAGACAGGAAGCAGAACCACTCCTCTCCGGGCACTGCAGGTGCATCTGTTCTTCATGGGGAAAGGAGAAGGTGTGGGAAAAACCTGCAATGGAGTGCTGATTTCCTCTCTGTGTAGGGGCAGGAGCTTGCACAGACACAGCTTTTTCAGAAACCAATATGAGACAGGACTATTTAAGCACTGAAAGAAGCAGGTCCCCCACTATCAACTGTGGACAGAAAAGACCATGGTATTGGACACTAAAACCAAAGCCTAGCATTGACAGCACTATTCTGGTCCAACATCTAGACAAAAATCAGATAAGTAAATAGCTGCCAATTTAACTTGGATGAAAAATTTAGAATTTAGTTTTTCAACATTAAGGTGCTCTGACATCAACACAGTTTGAGCAAACCTACATATAAGACATTTGTTATTTCTCTGAGCACAAGGCTTAATTCCTCCTTGGAGTAGTTCCAAGGAAGTCAATGCAGTTGCCTAAGGGATAAACTTAGGGATGTTCAGATGACCGCAAATGATCAAATTACTACACTTTATGATATTATGCTCTCGCCAGAGATGTTCTAACAGATTGTATGTGTTTCTAACTCAATTGAAAGGAGCCAACTAACTTAATTGAAAGGAACAAGTTTAAATCTCCAGCTTGCATTCACACTCCCATTTCTCCTATCTACCAGCAGGCACACTTAACAATTCATCCCTCTCCCATTGCCTAGACAATGACCTAAGTGACACGCATGCTGGTCTCACGTCTGCTGGGCAACAGTGAGCCTTAGCAGTTGTAGTCATTTACAGGCAGTGCCTCCTTAACCAAGTTTGTGCACTTATTATTGTGTGAACGCTAATCAGTCAGAATAGTCTTGATTCAGAGTAATTGTTTTACACTTCACAACCTGGCACAATCCCACTTACGACAACAATCCTGAAAAATGCTTTTAGCTTTTTTTTTTGGTATTCCAGTAACGCAGTTACAATTCTGCAGCTAATAAAATTTCATATTGTACATATATTCATAACAGATTGGGTTTTTTGGTCATACACATGCATACACTGAAACAAATGTCTGTTTTCTACCTTAATGTTGCTGTACAGTTTGTTTTAGAAGGTATTTCACAGGAGGATACTCTGGGCATTAAGACGACAAAACCTAAATTGCCTGCATTTCAATGTCCATTTTGTTTCCATGGAATGACTCTGAACATAGCAAGCCAGGAGCCTTGGATTTTTTCTTGGACTTTTAATTACAGCTACCCAGCAGGTTCATAGAGTTTCCTTTGTGTTTTAGAAATTGAGGATGTATGTCAGGACAGGTGTCTTAAAAAACAAACAAACAAACAAACAAAAAAACAACACAAGAAAGGCTGTTACATTTTTTAACAGAATTATTCTCATTAACTCTCTGGGATCAGAGATTTCTGCCAGTAGGCCTTCCTAGGTTTTTGCTGTTTTGTGTAGGTGACAAACAGTACAATACTTACAAGGGATAGTATTTTAAGCAGGAGCAGAGAGTCAGGGAAAGAATGTAAATCTATCTTCCTACTTGCAGTGGAACAACTAACAGCAGAAAACCAATTTGTATATTTGGGAATATGAGCAGATCGATTACTGGGTGGGGACAACCTGCATTACTTTGCATAATTATGTAGCTTAAGGAATATAATTTATGATACCACACATTATAATTTCAAAGAATGATTTCCTCAGCTTCCATATACAAAACTTCTCTGATTTTTCACTGTTCAAATTTACCCTGTTCTCTGAAGACAGCTATGTCTATTAAAGACTATTCAGCTAATTTATTATTCTTTTTATCCACTCCTCTCTAATATATTTTCTCCTGTGGATTAATAAAATAAGGGTCAGGCTTCAGAGGGTGACAAAGCATGAGTCAGTTAGGATGATTTATAGTTCAGCTGAGAGTGCTAGCACACTGTTAGATAAATATTCCAATCAGTTTAAAGTTGTCTCCTAATGATGACAGTCAATGTTAGTGATAAATTCTCAAGCAAAAGCTGCCAGCATGCAAGAGTTAATAATGGCAGAAAAACAGGTAAAGGGCTAACTACTGAGAAGCCCTTGGAGGTTTTTTAAATTTGCATCTAAAAGAACATGACTAGAAAACAGAAAGCAGAGAATATAAAATCTTGTATCATCTTGTTTTTCAATTTAGAGAAGCATTCATCAGAATTAATGCTTTTTAATATTCTTGGTTGTTCTGTATTTTAGCATAGAACTCTTTTCAAATAGAAAACAAAGAAAAATGTATTTCTGTAAAATGTATGAATGGTGTTAGAGTGAAAAAGGTCTTTAGAAACAGTTAACGCCTTGAGGGAATTCACCTATAAATAGAAAGCTAGAGTCAAGATCTAAAATACTGAGCAAAGTGACTCATAACAGAGTATGTTAAAAATGGGCACCTGCAGAAAATATGACCTAATGCAGTATTAACAAATACTTATTAAGAAGCCATATTGAGCAGAAAATATATATTGTCTTTTGGGTGCTGCAGACTCTACGCAACAAAGGTTTATTTGCAGAGAGGTATGCAGCTCCAGAAGAAAGTCACCTCCACCACTTGGACTAGGAGAAATTGAGCAATTCTGCTGATGAGGCCAGTGCAGCTGTGCTTGGAGGAAAGCTGCCCTAGCTGGTGCTCCCATCCCTATTTAGTGCTGTCATGTCCAATGCTCCCTGGGAGGAAGAAATGTCCCAGGATAAGACCGTTTACAATACTAGTGTTTTGGACTATTACTTTAGAAGATTAGAACATTTTTATATTGATCTTAGACTCTGTTTCACACCCCTGAGGTAATTACAGGCCCAGGGAGTGCCTCTAGCTCTATTTACGGTGGGGATTAAGGGGATTGTATGGACAGGATTACCATTCAAATTTAATGGCTACCTTTTTGCTCAGAGATAGAACATTTGGTGACATGATTGGTAAGTTCTGGAGCAAAAACTTAGGGGATAAGGCAGATATTTTAAGAATCATATATTGAGAGTGAAATATTTGACTCATGTGGTACGCTAAACACTAAGATGACCCTCTTTAAAAAAAGAACCAAACCAAACCAAAACACCTTGTGAAAGAAAGCAAAAAACCTTGCATCCTCAAAGGTAAAAACTGTACCAAATATGGAACAGTGGTATATCGATACTTTTAGTGTATTTGCTTAATTTGATAGACTGATAGATCTAAATTTAAATTCAAATTTTCCTAGTATTCTGAACATACAGAACATACTTCAATGAAGTTTTATTGCACAGTATGTTTTGAGTTCTAAAATCAGTTCCCACATTACTTTGAGAATACAGATTTATATGCAAATCCTACTGCCTTCAAAGAGATTCAATGAGACCTGTAACAGTTATTGTACCACAATTGATTTCACAAATAATATTCATTTTTAAACACTTTATAGAGTTTTCTGTTCATGTAGCCTTGAAGCTCTTCTGATTACTTGATTAAAAAACAGTACTGCAGCAAGGATTTGAGAGCCTAAACCATTTTAGTGAGCTATGAAATCTGGTATTTAAACTTCTAAGAGAAAAATATATCAAGTTTTATATATTTGTTTCAATGGGATGTCTCTAACCTGTTTGTCTTGGAAGCATGTTGGTAACATTTGAAATTTCTATTTCAAAACTTAGTTTCATATACATTGATTAAAAAAATAAAACAAGTGCGTGTACACCTAAATTAGCATTTTTGCAAGACAGACATGGTAATGAAAGTGCGACCAATAACGGGCAGCAGTGATTGAACATCCCCCCACCATGCATGTTGACTGAAAGACCAATCACTGGTTTGGTCCCTCATGCTCCTACATGAGGGGCAGGATTGCATTTGGGTACAAGCCTGAGCTCTCGCATGGTCCTGCCAAACAGACAGAATTTGAGTTGGGGAAACCACTTCTTCAAAGATCCATAGCACAAAACAACTCCCCTTTCTGTCCCAAACTTCAGGTAATGGACCACGAGGCTTCAAGGCTTCCATGCTGCCTGGAAGCCCTAGAAGCTTCGCTTAAGGATTTAGAGAAAGAAAGCGCTGAGAGAATTCCTAACATTCACTCACCCTGCTGCAGGTGTGATTAACTCCTATGGTCTCATCTATACCAAGGATTCACAGGATTTGTTCTTGGCTTTACAGCATCGCATCTGACAATCTTCTGAAGCTATTAATCTTTCTGTCCAACCTTGGTTATAAAATCTTGCTGATTTTATCAGTCTGCTAGATCTGAGAGCTGGTCATTATGGCTGAGCCAGAAATCTTGCAATCTGGACTCCTAAATTCAGTAACTTTTAAGAATTTCAAAACATTTTTAAAATTTATTTCCTTCAAAAATGAAATTTTGGAGAAAAAAATCCTTTGTTCTGAAAAGAAATCACTTTATTCAAAATGTCAGTTTTCCACGGAACAGACCTAGCAACCAATTTTTATCCGTCTTAGGCTGCAGAAAGCCTAAAATTAGGGGAGGAATGTATTTTTTATTATAATGACCATTCACTACTGGATCCTAGCAGGCATATCAGAGATATTTCAAGTCCAACTTTTTTCTTTTTAAACACTACTTTACTAATGGCAGAGGAAAAAATGATTTATCAAGCAGAGATTTGCCCACAAGGGGAAATGAACATATGTTAAGGAAGCTTTAGTTATTCACTCACAAGCACTGGTGAGGGCAGCATGTATTCCCGAGTCATGTGCTCCTCCTCGATCATATTCTGAATATCTACAGTATCTGACACCTCACCATGATACCTAAATTTTGCTTCTGAAGCAGAAGAGGGCTGTCTTGTCTTGCTTCACTTGCGCCCAGCAATAGAATACAACAGTCCAATGTTTAATGTGTGATTCTGACTATACCCTTTAACTATGCATGTAGAATAATTATATAAAACATTTGGCTCAATATAAATAGTTCCTTAATGTTTTCCTGCTAACAAATGGAATTATAGCAGCTAGTAATAACATCAGCTTTAATTAAATTTCATCTTTTATTTGAATACATCCACTTCCTTTAAAGCTTGACTCATTTAAGTTCTTACTAATACGCCTCCTTTTGTAAACCAGATTCCTGTGTTTCTTACAAAGGTCTGCATTTAACTATAGAGGGAGCAAAAACGATCACTAGTTAAGATTTCAGAACTATTTTTATTTTCTCTTCCTTCAACTTTTGAATAATAGGCATGATATTTTCTGTGATCAGTCTGAGCTTGAAGGTGAATACTTTACTAGTTTGATCAAAAATAAAAGCATCTTAAAGTTGGGGAAAATGTGCATCTTTATTATAATATTCTACCTGTGGGGTTTTTGGGGGGGTTTGGGTGAGGGGGTTTTTTGTTGGTTTCGTGGGGTTTTGTTTGTTTGTTTGGTTGGTTGGTTTTTTGGGTTTTTTTTGTTTTAACAGCACTATAACTGAAACCACAAACAGTTTAAAGCTCAAGTTTACCATAGCAATAGTTGTCAGCTGGACATAGTTTCTTTGCTTTTTTCCTGACTGATATTGGTTTTATTTTGATTGCGTTACAGATATAAGTCTTTGCCACTCAGGTGCTATCTCCAAAACTCATACGTTGTGCAGTTAAAGCCCACTCTATCTTCAAGTTGATCTTCCATTAAGCATCTCCAGTGATTTACTGCGCACATGCTTGGATCTGAAGTGCATAGTAAGTAGTAAGAAACAAACAAAAATTGGTAGGGCTGCCTGGATCATAAGGACATGAACAAGTGAAAATTTTAAGATGAAAAGGGGCTGTGATACATCCTTTGCATCTTTCTGTTCATTTCTTGGCAGGGATGCCACAGAAATATCTTTGGAACAAAACAACATACTGTGACTTTGCCTCCAATGGTAACACTTCACTGGAAAAAACAAACTCTGTCAGCAAACAGTTGACTTTATCTTTAAATCTAAGGGTGAATATCCCAGATTGAAACAAATAAAAAAAATGGAATTATTTGTGAATGACACAGTTCAGCCTTGCAGGCTTTTTGACACCAACTTGTGTCTAGGACTCAGTAAGTGTATGACAATCCTAAAATCAACTATTCTTAGATCTTTTTATAAAAAGAACAAGTATTTACATTTATCATTTTAAACATGTCCCTTTCTAAAGTTCATTAAATCCTTCTGTTCTGGAAATACAGATCACTGGTACATAACAAAAGTAATTACCTTCTCTACAGCATTACTTTTTTTTAATATATAATTTTACTTTTTTTTTTCCTCTGCATTTTTTCTCTAAAGTAAGCACTTTCAATCTTTTAAATCCCCTTCCTATGGAACACTTTCCTCATCTCTAATCGTTTAATCATCTGAATATGAATTTCCTCTATGCATGTTTAGGAAGGGTTTTACTGTGAATCCTTGGACTTTGTGGTGCTATAAGCTATGCTGTCTGCCTCTTCTTAAGGAGGCTGTAAATCCTTCCTCCTCTGAAGAGCATGGTATTTCAGACTGCATTTTCTAACATTTCATATTTTAGTGTTTTATCAAGGAAGAGAAACGTTTAGGGCACTATAATTTCTAGAAGGCATGTTCCAAAGCCAAAGAAGTCAATTAGAAGAAGGAAAGAGCTAGGTAGTATTCTTTTTAGAAGAGAGGATGTTCAGAGTTTTTAAAGGCTTACTACAGTGATTAGTGAAACATTTTATCAGGTTGTACAAAAATTAATCAAGGGCAATTATAAAAATTACTCATAGAAATAAAGCTGAATTGGCTATTGCAGATTATTTGTAGTGAAGCTGTCTTTACAGAGTAGAAGCAACAGTATTTGTTCAGGTTAAGAGCAAGCTCTGTCTGGTGCACTGAAGAAAGTACACGCACATGTAAGACAAGTGCATTTCATGACTACTATGAGGTTAAAAGGCCAGCATTAACTGTGTTGTTGCAGATGCTATCACAGCAACTCGCAAAAATGAAATTTAATGCAAATGCTCTTACCTGATTTTAAAAAGTACGTTCCTTCTAGAAACAGTAAAATAAATTAGTATGACCAATTTGTTACACAGGTTTAGATTCCATTTGCATTGCAACTAACAGGTTTATGAAAGCATTACTTGTGCATCTTCTGAAATGCTCCCATTTAATATTTGTAATTGTATATAGAAGATTTGGTTTATGATCATTCCAGTCTGAGGTGTGTTCAGACAATTCCAACATGCCTGATTGTACTAAAATTCCCAAAACAGCTCTCATTATAAAAGCAGAAAGAACAGACTTTCTGAAGTCAACTCATTGATGATAAACATTTTTTAGCCAATCTAGTGGTACATGATCCTAGAAAATTGCTTTCACTTTTTTGCCCTTGCATTATCTGTTTTTTCATATTTGAACCCCAGCTGCCAGTTTAGTTTGAAAATGAATTTCACATACTTGAATTGGTACATGAATTACAGTCATAGCTAGTGGGATTGGAACACTCTCGGAACCAAGTCTCAGAAGCAGAGAAGGTCAGCTTCTACAAAGAGGTTGTTAATGACAGGGGTAAATAATTAGCACTTAACGAGCACTGAAGAACCTCTCATAACTACTTTACTAATCTTCCAAACTGCTTCACAAGATAGTTAGTTGCATCAGTGTTATAAATAGCTGAATCAAAATAATGATACTTTTCAAACCTAGCTAAAACAAACTCAGGAGGGACTAAGCTTTCAGCAAGATGTTTACTTTAGTGACCAAGTACAGGAAGTTTTAGATAAATCTAAAGCTCTAACTCAGAAAATCAGGACTTTAAGGTTGCCCTAGAAGCAAGTGGCAGAACAAGATGTTCTACCACTGCAGTCCTGACTCAAGCTCAGATGTAGCACTGAGGTCTCCTGCCCGTCTGCACAGTACAGATAATCAATGGTTGGTTTTGGTAGTAGAAACCTATATGTAATAGCCCAGCTCTGTGTGAAGATAATTTACCATCCTGCCACAGCTAGACTATTTCTCATTAGAAACTCATTTAACACTAGCTCAGCTTTTTCTCTGGTACATTACAGTGCAGACATACCCTCAGATGTTATATCACATAGGTTCACTTTGCAAGATGATCTGCCCTGGCAGATTCTTGTATCTCCACAGCTTAGATGACAAACCCAGGACCTATTCTCGTGTCTTTGTAAACCTCTGTTTGCTATCCATTCTGTTCAAATAAACAGCAGAACAATGGTCACTGTAGCTTTATCCTGCAGTGTAATAAATATGTCCCTAACTGAAAGTTAGTGCTAACCCTTGAAGCGATTCCTTCCACTGCTTTTTACACAATTCTCATTGATATCAGAGCACCCAGCAAGAGAGGGCCTTCTGTTGTGAACTTATCTTTGCTTTTGGCATGCGACTCTGAAGTCTGCATGATCGTTTGTTAAGTATTTTCTTCAATACTGAAAAACAATACAAAATGTGTATTTATTAAAAGTAATGCCTTACTATTCTTCCTTTTTGTTAAATCGGGCTGGAAACAAGAGGGAGAAATTGCTCTGGCTGCTCTGCAATGCATAGGATTCATGTCACTGCAGAGTCTGGACCTTTATTTTCAAGAATAATTCTGTTCTGTCATGATTGCTTAATGAACACAAAACACCATGATGTTAGTTTTACAGCAAAGTTGAAGTTTGCTCTATACAAATATATGGCTATAAAAACTTCTGACTCCTCTAATCATTGCAATCAGTCCCTTAAATAATATCTTGTATTACTATACTTGCATAGTTTCACTAAGGTGTCAGCAACACAGAAGCAAGATTTCTTAAAAGGCATCTAAAATCGCAAGAGATAATTTTGTTCTGGCTGTTAATCATGCTTTTAATAAAAATTTTAAAACATATCAGACAAGCTGCAGAATACACAGCTGCAGGCATAAACATTACGAATTTTAAAAGTTGTAGTCGCAAACATTTGCTTTGACAAAGTTGAGCCTACAACTTAAAAATGATTTAACATCCTTCTACAAACTGGCATACAAATTACACATTGGAAGCACAGATAAAGATAAAAAAAAAAAGGAAAGCTACAAGACAGAAGGCTTGAATCTTGAAAAGATTTTGTTTAATTACTCAGAGATCATGCCTTGTATTTGGAAATGGTATCACAAGTTCTTTTTTAAGGGGGACAGTCCCATGAGATTGTTGATCAGAACGTCTCTTAAACAATGCTTATGCAATCACTAGTATGCGGTTTCTGCTGCTTCTGTTTGACTAATTATTTTTTATAAATCTAAAAGTTCAGCTTGCATTCATCTTGAAAATAAACATCAAACCTTCAGTCATAATTTGCTGAATATCTGTACCTCTTTGCAACATGTTTGTTCTAGTGCTTAGTTTACATTCCTGACATCAAAATTTCTTCCATTCTTAATAAATTATAGATCATCGTTTTAGCAACACAGTTATTGAAGCAGATAGTGTTTGATTCAATACATTAAAAGCCTATTATATTCCTACATTACATTCCTACATAAGGGGATAATAATTGCTTTATTATTAAAACATGCCTTTCATTCTGACAGTGTTTAATGCCTTTTCTGAAATCAGTGCAGCACAATAATATTGACAGAAAAGCTAAAGGTTACATGGACAGAAAAATGTCATGTGTTAGCATTATACAACATAGAAAAGGTTTCCATTTATAGATTTCATTATCAACTGCATTTTATGTTCAAAATATTTAATCTGTCTTTTTTATCTCAGAATCCTATGTTGACCTTCATCTTTAGGAGGATTTAAACTGTGTACAATGCTGCTGTTCAATCATCATTATTGTAGCTTTCCTGAAAATAGTCTATTAAAAAACAAACCCAAAATGTCAAATTTGTTATTCATTTTCTTCCCTTTCTACCACAGGTTTTTCTTTTTCCTTTTTTTTTTTTTTTTTTTTTTTAAACAAACAGGAGCCTGGCTGGTTAAGATATCCAGTACTTAAATTGTCTTTATACACAGACAAAACTGTAAACCTGTAATCATCTAGAAAGTAGAGACTTTAGTGTTTCTGCGTGTCTCAAACATATTCATGATAAACTTTCCATGTACATTTAGGAGTGAAGAACCATAAAAGTGTGATTAAAGTGATTGATTCTCCTACCAAAATGAGCCTTAAATAAAAAAGCACTTCTGAGGTCACTTTTACAATGCAATCACAGTACATTATTACACCTGTGGTGTTGTTCTAAAGAAAGTTTTTTTCCAACTAGATGACTGCAGGCATCATTCTGTTACCTTATTGCCTGGTGAGTAGTACAAAATAAAAGGATTTTGCCAAGATTTGTGTTTATATGGCTCTATAAACTAGTGTTTCTAAAAGGCAGTTCTTCAGAGGCTGAATTAGGGTTTACGTTGGAAACAGAGAAGATAAAAGTAGCTAGACTATTTATAGTGGGTTTTTTTGAGAAATGCTATTATATAAGCATATACAATATAAATACCTTTAGCAAATAAAATTTGTAAATGGAAAGATAAGGGGATTAAGGGGACAATCAAGAAGATTAGTTCACTAACCTTGCCCAGATATCTCCCCCTCAGTGTAAGCTGGCAAAGTGCCACTGATTCTTATGGAGTTATGCCAGTTAGACAGCTAGGGACCTGATCAACTATATTTACATTTTAACTTAGTTTAAATTGACCCTATCATATAGCTGAAATAAAATTTAAAAAAAATTTTAAATCACTAGTATATTATTAGAAAGTTCAAATAACACAAACACACAAAATACAGGACAGCTTAGAGATACCAAGGTAAACTATTGTCAAAATAGCATGTAGAAAATGAGTTAACAGGTAATATTACCAAGTGTCTTGGCAAATTAGACAACTAAGCCCACTTTAGAAATTGCATGGCTACTTAACCCAAATTCTATTGATTGCCAATGTGCCTAAATGCCTTCATTACATTTGAAAATAGGTTTTGGTACTTAAGAGGTATATACAAAACAGAACAAAGTTACTGGAATGCTGACTTCTGAAGGGCGTACATGCCCATGCTGTCTGTTGCAATCCATGGTCCCTTGTTACATACCTGTGCTCAGGACAATGGAGAGGGAATTAGATGCCCGCAAACTGGAGTCCCAAAAAACACTGTTCATGAAGCATAGCATCCAGCCACTATGATATGCTAGAAAGGCTTATGGCACAGTTCTTGCCTCTCAGTTCTTGTCATTCTCTCAACCAGCAGGTAACAGCCCACTCTGAAATCATGAAAAGATCCATAAGGGATTACATAATGCTGGAAGAGACCATGCCTCAACACCTGTCACTGAAACACTCTCTTGCTTGAGATTTCAAAAAGTTTCAAGACATCTGACATCTAAAGAGTTGGCAAGTGAAGCATACTTCAGTGGAAGACCTAAAAGACCTGGTGAATCTTGAATAGTACCTTAAGCCTTTGACCACTAAGCTTCATTTCATTATGCTCTTTCTGAATAGGTTTATATAATGGTCCAACTGCTTGGAGAGCATGTGGAGATATGAATGCTGAGATACGGTGCTCAGAGACCTGCATTAGAATGACTCATGGAGCTCATTCCCAAAGGTTCTTTCTCAGCAGTTAGTTAGGACCAGACAAAAAATACATTGGAGGCTGAATTAGTTATCTTAGAAGCTAAAAAAGTGTCTTAAAACCATGATCTTCCTTGAAGACATCTTTCCCCATTCCAATTTGTGACCAGTACATATCTATGATTTGACAGGGAAGGCACTCATGAAAAATGACTGCAGGTCAGGTGAATCCAGACTAAATCTGGAATATGGGTGGAGGTTAAGTTCGACGTAGGGACTGAAGGTATTTGCTCCTTCAGTTAATGACTTCAAATTCCAATTAATATTACGAACATGTGTTATTTACAGAGACTGAGATGGTCAGATCGGGCCATTGATGTGATTTAAACAGACCAGTAGTAATGTTCTGTTCTGAATACAGCATTCATCAGAACAGGACAAGTATTTCACTTCTGTTTTGATGGTTTTGATACTGTCAGCTCTAGGACAGTTTGTCTTCCTTTTTTGCTAACTTAAACAGTCTGTTTAGAAATACAGTGACCAGCTGGTATTCACATTCTAAGAGGAAAAATAAATTCATTTAATGGAAGCATTTGCTATCTCTTCAGCTTTTATCCATTTTACACAGATCAGAAAAATAGAATATATATCCAAAGCCATAGCAAAGACAACATAAACCATTATATATGAAGAGGACTTTCTAAACAAAGTTTACCAATCAAAATACATTTTCCAATAATCAGAAGGAAACTATTTTAGCCTGCAAAAATGTTTTCCAAGTCAGTGATGGAAACCATGTTACAACAAAGCCCTCTCAGAATGCCTGTTGACAAGTTCTCAGGCTTTTTTTCTTTGATAGGAAAATTAATAAACAACTTCAGATGCATAGTGGGCATCTCCGTTTTGCTCTTCTTGCTGCATCGTCTAGGGCTATTTAGAAATTCAGAAAAAAGACCTTACAACGAGGCATGTATCTGCTGAAGGAAATGCATCTGTGCACTCTGTTTACCTACATGAATTTCTTCATACTTTACAATATAGATAGATTAAAACAAAGTGCTGCAATTCTAATATGTATATATTTACTGGGTCACTTCTTGGTGAAAATGCAACCTAGAGTTATTACAAATGGCCTGCAGTATTGCTTTGAAGTTAATGTAAATTTTGGGCCTTAATGGATACATTTTTGGTTCTAATAAAACCTCTCAGTAAGTAAAATTAATTTTAGGATTAATATTCAATGTTAATTAAAATTTATTATTTAAGATTATTACTAGTATTCATCAGTTTATGTGAAATTGATTTCAAGATCTCTGAACACGCCCCCTTGGACAGAAGTCTGCATTATAATTTAAACTACCCAAACATTCCTATGTTTTCGGAAAGGAACAAGCACAGATTGACTTTGAGAAGAGGGAGAACTGAGCAATCTTGGCTCTAATGTGACCCTGAACAAGTGCCTTAAATCCTGCTTCAGTCTCCTGGAGTCCACGTAATTTAAAAGACAAGCAGTGAAAGTGTGCTAACACACGAAGATGCTCACAGAAAAGATGCTAATTAACCGACAAATGTTTTGTGCTTCTATTATAGTTATTGAGTGGGTAACAGCAGATAGAGAAACAGTTCAAGGCAACAACAACAAAAGCTAAAGTATACGCACTTGATCGATTTAAGCTGAGCACTCTATACATTCAAACGCAAACGTTACTAAGAGTCTGATGGCAGAGTTAGGTGCTCGGTACACTGTTAGCAGCTTTCCTATTTTTTTCCCCCTCTTCTGCCAACCTTTGATCTCCCGTCTCGAGATTCATGCCGAACTTGCAATGTAAGACTCTACTCACTAGAGGTCAGTGTTGGGCTGGCAGAGGCACTGCAACTGTACACGAATAATGAACATTGATTAATCCTCCAACCACACAGAGATGGAGGCAGGAGGTTGATACTAATTTTCCAAAATATCAGGAAACACTGATGGCACAGCAGTTTTCAGAACAAAAAAAAACCCCAGAAGCTGGAAAGAAAAAAGCCAACAATCCTCACAGATATCAAGGAGCTTTGCAAAGAGTCATGTTATTTCAAAAGCTGCATGGTGCAACTCCACTGCAGAACTGGGCCCAGGTGCATCAGCAGAGGAAGAAGATGCAAGCTGCAAGTCAACTTCCAAGGGCGGCTGATAGAGGCTATGGGAACTATGTGACACAGCGGTTTGCCAACCAGAGAAAACTAAACAGGGAAAGAATCCTCTGTGCAAGAGCTTTACTTTCTGACAGCACCATGTTTTGGACACCCATTTGTGATTACTCATCTATTCAAAAACCTCTTTGTTGATCTTTGCAGTGACTTGAAAAATTAAATGATAGAGGTGAGGGAAACAAAAAGAAAAAACAAACCGCTTTTCCTTAGTTATTTCTACCATATATCTACCTTATGACCTGAAATACGCTGTAACAGTGCGATTGAAGCTGGCTAGAGTTACACTGAACTGAATTTAGTGGCGTGACTTTTTTTTCTCTGGCAGCCATTTGTTTTCAGTCATTTGTTTTCACTCATTTGAGAATCTGGCCTGAGGTACTGCCTGATGGCCTTGGATTTTGCAGAACTATTTATGTCATTTTATCTTGTAAATATGATGTACATACTGTTTTTCTACACCAAACCTGTGTAAATTTTTATCTTCTTACTCTTTAGAAAACAATGAAAGTGAAACATATTTCAGTCACTGAAACTTCTCAGAAGCTTTAAATAAATTCCATTTGTTTCCTTCAGTTCCTTTCACACTATCTTTTACTGTTGGCACCCACTGACATCAATGGAATGGCAAATGTTATTTTGGCGTTTCTTTTCATAAAATTGCTGACCTTCAAGATGTATATATTGTTACTCTAGAAAATGTTGAGGCCTTAGAATATACATAATTTCCATGTTTAAAAGGAGTCTATTCAGTATTGCTATTTCACTGAGCTTTTAAAACCCTGTTAATTAATTTCCAGGCTTTCACTCGCTCAGTTAGCCAAACCTAGTACCCTTCAAGACCCCCCCCGTCAGATGGGTAGGTAGCAGTAAAAAAAGCTTTGCATTGATCAGAAGCTACTCGGGAAAGAGATCTTTTCCTGGCAAGTCTACATGAACAGTTCCTACAACTTTTCCCAAACAGATTATCAAGATAAATTGACTTGCCAGGTAAACACCCTGAAGAGCAGGAATATTTTTTATGATGTTCATATAATTTAATAGGGGCTAGTTCCTGACTCTAAAATGAGAAATACTTTATATTTATTCCTCTTCCTGAAACTGCTCAAGGGCATCTGAAAATCTTGGGACACCTAACAATATAACCATTGGTATTTTTACAGACTATTAAAATATGTATTTTCCAGATACAATGCTATATATTAAAGTTACCAAAATGTATTTTTGGTTTTAGCCAATACCTTAGAAACTTAAGCCTCAGAACTTAATCTCTTTTTCTTGAAATTGTTTGTGTTCTAAATAGAGGTTTTCTCTTCTGCTTTAATTTCCTAGCCACTCTTTCTTTAAAGCAATCCTTGGTCGTCTTATTTACATTTTTTTCCAGTGTTATTTTTGCACTTTTCTTGGAACCTACTTAAAAGACTTCACTGCCTTTGTTTTCAGCTTCATAAAATGCTCCGTTTCATTCATTTTACTCATTCTTAGTTGTATGAGGAAGTATAGGAAAACAAAAAAAATGTCCATCTTTCTCTCCTCTTGTCTCTACAGTTTCATGCATTCTGTATGCCATTCTACTTTCAGATTAGTGGTACCAAATAAATTTTCCTGAAATAAATGAGCCTAATGAGTTAATGGCATTGAGTATTTCAGAGAAATGTCAACCTATTCAGTTCCATAGCAAAAAAAAAGGCCTTGAAAATTAGTGACAAAATTTTCTGCAGTTGTTGAAGACAGGAGGAAAAAACAAAACAAAACAAAACAAAACCAAACCAAACCAAACCAAAATGGAAATGCTCACCCACCTTGAATCTGAGATAGGATGGCTATATAAAGCAAGTTTAATGAACATATAGAGGTTACTCTTAAATAACAAATCAAAGAAATTAGTAAGTTACATACTCTCTTAAGTACTCTTTTTTTTCATAGAAGGAATTAGCTATACCTTTGGCAGGCAGCAGGGAGAAAAAATATTACAAATGAAAATTATTCTTGTCAGAAGTCCCTAACAAAAATAAGTACATCTTTACTTAGTTTAGTTACACGTTAATTAAGTTCTGCTTCAAAAAATTTGAATAGGACATTACTAAAATGAACTGTGGGATTTTTTTCTGGTAATCCTGTGGTTTTTCATTAAAGTAACAGTCCATTTTGTTTAGAATTATGTGAAAAAGACTGCAATGTCCATATGAAAAGCAGAAAGAAAAAGCATATGGGAATCAAGGGTATGACTTTACATTAAAAAACAGACTAAAATAAGTTAAAATATTTTGTTGAAATGTATTTGGTAATTTTTTTACTTTATAGAAAAAGAACCACAGTGGCACAAAGAAGCATTTTAATATTTAATCTTAATTTTTAGTTCAAAATCCTCCATATCTCTACCAGAAAGAATAAACAGAAAATACTATTTAAACAACTATCAGAGCACTCAAAGAGTTTGAGACCAGCTTTGGTTAGCAGCTTGTCCTGACTTGTTCATGCTCCATACGATGATGCTCCGGATATTATTTGTTCTTATAGTTAGCATGAGGTTTTGATTTCTACTTAAGAAATTTACTATAAGCTTGCTCAGTTCCTGAGTTTGTGATCTCCTAATTCTTGCAATAACAGATACAGCTATATAAAATCCTTATAATGCATTTCTCAGAGAAAAATTACCTTAGTCACTTAGAAAGCAGAGTTCTTTTTATAATCTTTTTTACCAATAAATAAATCACTTTAGGAATAGTTAACCTCCCAGAAATGCGACTATCAGGATAAGTATATTTAAAAGTACACTAAGCCTAAATATTTGTACTAAACTCCCAGTAAAGTCCATGAAACTGTCTCTGTTTTCAGCAGAAGTTTCAAATATCCTAAGATCCCTCACTCCAACTCAATGGAATATAGACCATCAGATCCATCCATACTTAACATACTAATATAAAAGTAATTCTATAGATTAGTTTTGTTACACACTATAAAAACATTAAAGGGCAGGTACAGATTTCCCAAACCAAGAGATCAGTAATAAAATGTTCAAACCATTTTCACTGTTGGATATTAGACAACAAATTAAAGTAGACTGAGAAAAATATTCCCTTTCTTCTCCTGACAACTGGGGATAAAGGCTTTTCAAGCTTGTATTATGGCCTGATTTTGCACTAAAGATGCAAAGTTATAAACTGAGTAAAAGAGAAAATTAATTTTTGTTCAGAGATATCTTTTTCTCTTTGTTAAAATGGATATTGGTACAGCTTAATGGATAATTTACAATATTTAGCCCAGTTGTACACTGATATATTGCTTCTTGATCTTGCATCATTGATGAATGCAATTCTATTGAAAAGATATGAAAAATGCCTACAGCTAGACAGGTCTTTCACAGAAAAGAAATGAGACTAAGGAAATATACTTTCTGGAGTATATTGAAGCAGTCCACTTCAGTGAATTGTACTTGGTGATACTTAATTGATTTTGCTGCACCTGAAGAAAACAACAAGGCTCACAGAACTTTACCATTAAGAACGCTTAAGCCCACATAAATTGCACTTCAGTTTTGTCCAGAATTCAGCTGCTGCTGCACTGAGAAGCTGCTTAGAATGAGGAGCCCCAATGGGGGAAGAACTAAAATGAATAAACATTCCTCAAGTCTCGGGCACCATAGAACTGTTTTGTTAACTGGTGGTAGGAAACAATATATACTACATGGCATCTCAAAATCAAGGGCTCAATGGCTTCCCAGTTTATTCCTTCATGTTCTCTAAAAACGTTCTTATTCACAATAGATTTTCACATGCAGTATCTCCATTAGGCTTAGCTTAAGGCCACAGCAGTGAGAGCTCTCTGCCTTGCAAAGATGAATGATAATAGAAAGAAAATCAGCAAACTAAGTCTTAACAACTCAGAATATTTCACTGGACTCTAGACAGCAACGTGTGAACTGCAAAAAAGGAAGGAAGCTTTGAAGGATGCAACTGCATAATTTTTTGGAGAAAACATACCAAGTACTGGAAAGGACATTTTCAGTATATTTGAAGAAAGGCAAATAACTAAAGAACGCAAGAAAAAACATCCCAAGGAGGAAAGCATGAAAATCTGCATTGTTATGTTTCAATTGTTCTATGCTGGTATGTTGAATGACAGTGGTACAATTAACACACACCTCCCCAAACTCTGTTATTAAATGACCTCCAGAATGTTATCTTTTAGCCTTGCCCTAAGATTACTCCTTCATTCAGGATGCATGAGATAAATAATATTATCTCTGGCATCCATGTCTTCTCTGATAAATAGGGTTACCACAATTTTTCCAACACTAAGCAATCTGTTAATAAGTAACCTGTTTCCATCACTGAGTAATCTATTGCTATTAGAGCTTCAGAGAGAAGAGCTACTATTGTGCAACAGGGGATGCCTGCCCAACTCTAAGGAAGAAGATGGGAATAGATCTACCAGCAAAATGCAACCATATAAACCATCTAACTTCAGTTTTCGCTAGCATTTGACAATAAATTCTTATTCATTTCACTTTTCAGGAATACAGAAGAGTTCATATATATATTTATTCAAATCTGAGGAAGATTCTGAACATTTTTCAACTTCAAACACAAGAAAGAATTAAAGGAATTGGAATATAAACAACCGAAGTTGCTTTGTTTGATTAACAACAATTCAATTAGTTTACGATGTTATTGTTCCTAGTTAAAACACCACCGTACTGGAATATCAAAGTCTGTATTTATGTTTTAAATTCTGTATTATGTACACAAGCCAGTACTTCTAAGGCTTCAAGAAACTTGAGCTTGAATTTCAGATTTATTTAATCTCTCCAATTCTCTGTTGCCTTCACTGCATTTTATAATGTGGCAAGAGTGAATTTAAAAAGAAAATGCTGCCTGGAGCATAACCTTAAATCACCTTCCAACAGCCAGAATTTTTTTTTTAATTCCATATAACTACAACCTATGTCTTCTGTTCCTGTCTTCATGTCATCTTCACATTTGCAAATTGTATGCAAACATCTATAAGATTGCACTGATCAACTAATGCTCAAAGTAGAAGACTCCATTCATTAAAGCATGTTGAAGAGTACTACTGATAAAAGGGGACAAGATTGACCATCTGTGATCATCAAAATTCTTCTATCCTCAACTTCAGGATCAATATGTGAACAAGCTTCAGAATGCTAACAGGTTAATGATACGGGTCAGGCGTTAAAAGACTAGAATGTCTTACAATAAGAATTTTTAAAAAATAAAACAGAATGAGACTTAGTCACCTACTGGAGAAAACAGTGGGTCACTAAATAATACATCGGCCTGAATCTAGATTCAATTCTAAATTGTGCCATTAACTTCCCACATTTTCTTTAATGTGTGAATTAAACCACCTATTCTAGAGAGAAATACACATAGATGGATTTCTACTATACATCAGTCCTTTTAAAAGTGCCACATTAAGTCTCATTTTAATGGAAACATTAATTTACACTTCTAAAAGTGACTGCTGTCATAAAATCAGGGTTGTATTTTGTTCCCATTCAATACCTTAAACATAATTTTTAAATCACTATGTTCACAAAGACACTCTATTATTAATAACAAAAGAAACTAAATATAAGATTCTATGAGCAAAGTACCCCCAATCATTCTTTTCTGCTGACAGAAATACAGATTTTTAATCAATTAAAGTCTGTTCATTCATCTGAGAGAATATTATTTTGTTGAATTTTTCACATATTCACGATAAATCTATCTACAGTAATTGACTGGATTTTGTTTGAAAACATGCTGCAGAGCATTAACAAATACACCAATGTAATGAGCTGCAGCTGCTTGTTAACACCAGTGCACAGTATATTATGAAGAGATTTGGTACATCTCTAATTAGCAAAGTCCTTTTTCACACCTTTGATTACTAAGAAAGGTTATATATTTGCCCGTGAGACTTTTTTTAGTCTACTACCAAAGAACTTCAGTGACTGGCAAAGAAAATGTCTGACTATTCAGCTCAATTCAAGACCAACTTTAGTTGCTTCAGAGCCAAATTCTCCTTTCGCTGTGCTGGCTAATTTTTGAGATCACACAAAATAAAGACAGCTCTGAAGGATTTATAAGGCCCGATACAGAAGCTGATTGAGAGAAATCTCCTTCTGTAGAAAAGAATACGGATGAGGATTTTAAAGAGCCAACATCATTGCATGGTAGTTATTTCACACCTTGCCATTGATCCAGGAGTGCAGGGTCGTCCATTTCAGACTTTTACCTAATGCTAATAGCAATCTAGGACTGACTTCAAAATACTCTTGGCATCAGTTATTTCTCTGAAGACAAGCACTTTCCTAATAATAAATACATGAAAATCATTGTCTGCCATGTCAAATCTTTTCTTTCAAAATGGACAGCTCTATGCTGTTGGTTCCTTTATAGAAAAAAGAAAAAACATTAACACCAACAACCAAAAAAACCCCGAAAAATCAACTCAGAAATCACCCAAATGCCTACCATGAATTTTTTTGGGAGGAAATTCTCTCCTAAGAGCATCTCCAACCTTCTCATTCATTTTTGTCAATAACATACACGTATGCACTCACCCTCCAAAAGAAAATAGCTGTTTCTTAGTCACAAGACAATAGTATCTAATGGGTTAGAGTTTTAAAGCTATTTATGTACCTAAGACAATTGATAGGAAACTACTTGGATTTTCAGTAGTACCTATGCAGGTTATGTTCTTGGCTCCCACTGGAAACAGTAATGAGTTATGCAATAAAAATACACTTTGGCATAAATTATGCCAATCTGCCACATGCTGTTTTCAAATTACAGCTGTAAAATACACTATATTTGTCCAACAGTTATTGCTTTGAATCACTAAAAATCTCTTGATCTGGGGCCAAAAGTCTGAGTTTTACCAAGGTCAGTGCTTAACATTTCATACATCTTTAATCAATTTTCTCTTTCTACAGATAGCCCAACATGATTATTGTCATATGATTTTTACCGAAAATTTTTACAAACCAGTAGCATTATTTCCAGAGCTGATAGGTCATGAAAACCCTGAAGCCATCATTAAAATTCACAAACATTCTCCCATGAACTATTTTACCCTACAAATATATATATTGCTGCAGGGTGGCTCAAAATATGACAGGTGCAAAACCAAAAATATATCTGAACTGCATTTTAATTTTGTCTTTCTCATATTCATATTTCAAAAGAGTTTTCTTTCTACAAAGTCATTTCTAATAACAACATTACAAAAAAGGTAATCTCAGAACTGCCTCAAACACTTTCAGATCTATAAATAATTGCTAAACCTTTTCCACATCATAATGGACTTACTTTCTTTTGAGACATAACTTGTCTGTGAAGGGTTTTTCCATTTTAAAAATGTATTTTCTTCTTAATACCTTGTGCTTAATGCTTTTTGGAGAAAGGGGGCTTAGGATTTTATTCAAAGTGTATTCCTGAAATCCTTGTCTACATATAACATGCGCTCTTTGTATGGGAAAGAAGGCTGGCTCTAAAGCTCACTGGAGCTGGAAAGAACCTGCCTGTTGATTGTTACGGTCCTTGCTTCTCAATAAATGCCGTATTTTCTTCTTAATACCTTGTGCTTAATGCTTTTTGGAGAAAGGGGGCTTAGGATTTTATTCAAAGTGTATTCCTGAAATCCTTGTCTACATATAACATGCGCTCTTTGTATGGGAAAGAAGGCTGGCTCTAAAGCTCACTGGAGCTGGAAAGAACCTGCCTGTTGATTGTTACGGTCCTTGCTTCTCAATAAATGCCTCTTTCATGATTATCCTCAGCTTTGTTTTTTAACTTTCCTTTACCCCAAAGGTGAAGGCCTGGAGACTAGATTTTATGTCTCAGGATTGTGTTTTACTCCAGTATTACAGATAAAATCCTTAAAAAAAAAAAAACTAGAAGCAAATTATAGAAAATTCCAATTGATTTTAATGAGGCCAAAACTTTATCCTACATATTTTTGTTTTCTTTCCATTTAAAGCAATGAGACCTTTAATTTAAACAATGACATAAACATGCACAAGCTTCTCAATTTAAATATTATACCAGCCAAAAATCTGTTCTTGTAGCATTGAGATCCCTGACATAGACCAGTAAGCTAAATCAAAACTTTTGAAAATGGAGACGATCGTTTGGGCGATAACCCACCTGTATAAACAACAACAAAAACTTTCCGTTATAACTATCAGTGATAACTCCATAGTACACTGAAGTTCACAAGCTCAAGCAGCACCCTATACATTCAAAATTAATCCTTGACCTTCCTCAGAAGCAGCTGTTTTGACTGCAAGGCAGCTGAGGCTGTATGGCTCTTGAATGGTTTAAGTACCACACTCCCCCACCAAGGTTGTACAATTATCAGACAACTCTGCTGGCACAGATTTGGATTCTTGGTAAAGCAAATACCAGCTGTGAAAAAAAACCAACCAAACAGTTAGTAGTGACTCTTTAGTCTAAGACTATGGAGTTATCCTGGTACACATCTATCCAGCCATCCCAGTATGAAGTGATGGGAATCAAAGATCCACATGTGATCCAGTTCAAAACATTCCTCTCAGACTCATAAGGTCTCATATGATCTCTCTCTCTCCAACAACATTTTGCAGGCAACTTGTAGGATCAGGTAGGCTGGGCATTTCTACGTAAAACTAGGGAGTCACGCTCACACTGGTCTTACTCTATTCCCGAGAATATTTGCCCAGAGACATGTGGAGTCACCAACCTTGGAGATATTCAGAACGTGGATAAGCAGAGTCCTGCTAACCTGATCCAGTTCTGAAGTTGGACCAGATGAGTGTCACAGAGACCTTCCAACCTTAATTATTCTCTGATGAAATGATTCGATCAAAGCATGTGGAAAATCTCCATGAAGTGCCAATCCATAAACTCCATTCTGCAATATTCAATTTACCTGTTCCATTTAGAATTCTAATTTTAGGGATCCTAATTTTAAAATACTCTTGGACATCTTGAGAGGGAAAAAAATTAAACTCTGAACCTATGAGTTCCTTCAGGAAAATCAGTAATAGTAATTAGTTATGCTGTATTTTCATCACTATACCCATCGTTTTCCAAACATAACATATGAAAGTCTTACATAACAGTTAGGTCAGGTTAGGATTTGCAATTTTAGTGCCATTCTGGTGATATCTGAAGTTTCATTCGATACTTTTAGACGCAGCTTCTAATGTCTCCCTTTCCTTAAAGAGAGTATCTCCTTTGTGCAATACATTACGCATGGGTTAGCATCAGAAAAAAAGAAATACTATTTTCCTTTTAAAAAACATTATGTTCAATATTGAGAAACAATTTATATATTTGAAATGTTTGGGACTGGCAATACTATACCACAGTAAATATATACGGACATTGGTCATTTAGTGTTTTCCACAGATGCTGTTTATCAAACTGCCATACATTTTTCTTGCAGGGTTCATACATTCACCAAGCTTTATCGCCTACATAACATTTGGGGTTTAACATACCCTGGCTGAAGACAGGATCACTCACTTTTCTTTTTCAAAATCATTCAAATTAAGAACTGGTACCTCAAATTATTCTTTTGTATATTCTTACATGGAGATATGATAAAGGTAAATTGATCCAGAAATAATATAACTAAAGAGGAATTGCTTCGAATTCCTCTTCTGTAACCAGCGCCATACACTCAAACCTATTACGAATTTCCACATGAAATGCAGGTTAATACTTCCAAAAACTGGTAGATCCTCAGTATGCAAACAAGCCTTCACTGGTGGTTTACTCATAGCTAAGTGCACAATGCATGATGCATCCAACAGTATCATATATACATTAAATCTCTATTTCCTGTGCATATGATACAGGATTGCTCCACAATTACACTGCGGATGTTTCTCAGGAATCTCACCTTTGGTCCCCACAGGTCTTAGACATCTAGAAACCCAGCAGATCACTTTTCAAATATACAAGGTAAATCTTCAATTACAATACAAACCAACTAAAATAGTTGGTTTGCCTACAGAAAACAGTGAAGTTCAATAAAGTACTTAAATGGGGGGAAATCTACAGTTTTAAAAACAGAGACAAGAATTTTTCCAAACTGCACAAGAATCAGGTGAAAGCGACTGTTCATTCACCTTAAGTGGTAGATTGATGCCACTAAGCAATGAAGGGAGAGGAATCTTCCCGCTTAGGAAGGGAACTGTCTTAACTTTCATGGGAGAAAATGTTAGCAATCAAGAGCCTGATTCAAAAGAAAGTAATGAACACTTTCTAGAAGCCAAGCACCCTCACTTCACAGTGAAATCCAAATGCAACCAGTTCATTCTGTACCTGGCAAAAATCTGTCATGCCACAAACCATAAGACAGTACAATATGTCTATTTGAGATGAATCAGGTTTTTTCAACCTTAATTTGGAAAACTGGCTTATTTCTGAAGAAGAGATTCCAAGTAGGTGTAAATTAGAGATTAAACATAAATCCATTTCACATTATTATAAAGTGTTATGGAAACTCAGAGCAACTAAGAACATAGTATATATTTCATGTCTTCCCCAAAAATATATCTGTATTTTGCAAAAATGATAAGCAAAGTAACACAAATGCAGACTTACAGGGGATAGGAAACAGAAGTTTCTAATTTCAAACCATTGGTATCACCACCTGTCATTCAACCCTGCATGGACTCATGAGAACCAGAGTTAACTCTGAAATGCTAAGCCCCAGATTTGCTGCTCTGGCAGCATTCCTCTTTGGCTGACCAGCTTTGTGACCGATCTTGTTTTTATTACCTACTTCTCCAGCTTAGTTATGATTATGCTTGCCCAATTATAAATACAGCAGATAGAATAATCAAGCAATACAAGGACTAGATAACTTAAGGATATTTTGAATTTAGAAATTATTGAAAATTATTCAGGAAGAAAGAAAATGCATTGCCATTCAGAAGTGTCTGTGGTTACAGACGTTTAAATTATTTAAGTGATTTTCAGAGTTGCCAACATGAGTTCAATGCCCAGATTTGGTGAATCTCAATGTGATTTATTTGTCTAGATAACAGCCTAAAAAGAACAGATATTCTAAATAAAGACTTATACCTGTAATTAGGCATAATCTTCCTTCAAACTAGTTTGCAAACTGTACTTCTTGACATGTTTACTACTAAAACAAAGTTTATTGTCATAGCACCTAGGACAATAACAGGGCCATATTGTGCTAAACTCTGAATAAATGAAGGAAAAACATGATTCTTGATGAGATGACTTAACGTAAGAAGTACTTATACCATGCATGTCTAACACCCATTGCAGATTGCAGTGACATCTTTTGACTGTTCCCTATCTTGAAATTTCTCATTAGCCAAACCACACTGAGAGGGAGAGTCCATTCTTTAGCAGCATTACATCAGAATGGTTTCACCAAGGCAAATATCTGAAATACAGTTTTTACCTAGCTCTAAACAGCTCCTTGTCTGCACAAAAGGTAAGGATATATGAAAAAATGCCTTTTTTTTGTTTTTTTTAAATGCTTACAGTATTATCAAAACTGATTGGAAAGAAGTAAATCTCTATACAACTGTGAAGGGAAGAAACTGCAGTGCAGAAACAGTTTCACCCAGTGGCAGCTTGCCACTGAAACGATAGTAGGCAGTTCTATAAAATGGGACACTCTGCATAAAACTTCATGACCAGTTTTATAGCTCTAAAGGGTTGGTGCTTGACTTTGTCAATGCTTATGGACCTTGTACTGCCCATAAAGTTATTGGATTAGAAAATATATCTGGAGAAAATATGGCTCCTAGTGCAAATGCACACTGTAGTTTGAAATCATCCATATTCATTTTGATGTGCCTCCATAAAGACGTATGATACTTCAGACGCACATGTTGGCAAATCCAAGAATTTTAAAAAGGCTTCACTGAGAAAAGTGGCATGTTCAAACAGTGGAAAATATTCCAGAGTTTGTTAGGGGCCTGACTGCTAAATAACAGGGAAAAATGCCTAAAACCAGAACCATATTCTCATGCTGTTCAATGGGTTTCCCAGTGGGTGGTACATGAGAAAACAGGCTTTAAACTCTGCTTCTGGCTTAAACTACAGGAAGGTGATAAAGTGTATCCACTGAATGGCAAAATATTTCAGAATGAGATCTAAGGAGAAGCTAGTCTCACTGTAAAAATTACATTTTAACAGTGAAACATAGTAGAGTTTTACCCATGAAAACTCTGGTCCTGTTTCCTCAGCTACACTTCTTTTCATAGATGAGCTTGTTGTTGGCTTGATTATAGCATTAAAAAAACCTGGAATACAGTGTACTCTAAGATTGGGTAATGCCTGAAGCTTTCACTGAGTTTGAATGTGCATTTCAGAAATAGCTTTTAATCAGTAGATAACCCAGGTAGCACACTAGAAGATAAACTATGTTTCATTTTGTTTCAACAATTTCACTCCAGCATACAGTTCTCCAGGGTCCAATAGCACTGAAGCAACTGTTTTCAGAAGCAGCTCTTCTCTATAAAGCTCAGCTCTTCTTTGGCTTAAGTCTTTTTGTGTAACCTTGACACAGGTTGACTTCCTCAGAGAAAATTGCCACTCCCTTCTTGTCTCGGAGAATGAAATATAAATTGCCTTTAACTTAATCCCTTAATCAATATATAATGTTTCGTTTCAAGCATAGGAGATAGATGGTGCTTTGGAAACTGAGACATCAATGTACAGTACTCTGGATACCTACATGCAGATAACACTTTGATCTTTTACTGCCAAGTGTCATTCAAATAAATGTTTTCTGTTTAGAGCTTTGTACCTTATAGGTTGTGACTGCAAAGCCAACTCTACAGATTAATATCTCAGATCCCAGCAAAATAAACTTTTCTATGGAAATCCTAGAACTTGAATGACATTTTCCAAAGACCTCTTTATTAAATAAGGTAAGAAAGATGTATGTATTAAGTAAAACTACAAGAAAGTTTTTAAAAAATTGTTGTTGCTGAAAAAGCTACATTAACTTGAACAGCGTATAGGGTATAAAACTATTCTACAAGCCCTAACAGAAATCCCATATTGTCTGTTAAAAAAATTTATCAGCAACCCTAAAGAATTATTTCTTCTACAGCATAAAGCATAATTGAAAGGAATAAACAAAGAGGAGTTAGGTTAATAGTGCACAGCTATAGAACAAACTTTACTCTAAAGAATTGTGAAAAGGAAGATAATGAATACGTTTTAAATCATGCTGCACAATAGGATTTTGCTCAGAAAGCAACACTGAAAAAATGCTGCAAGGGAAATGAAAATACTTAATAAAATTTTCATTTTCCAGGGGTTTTTATAGATAAGTCTGCTTTTTACTGTATGTGCTATATGTTCTGTGGACTGATTCTAAAGTTAGGATGTTTGACTCACTTAACTTTTTCTTGCTTAAAGAATGGGGGAAAAAAAAAAAATCCATTCTGCTGATTTTTTTTTTTAATTTATTTTTTAAACACATCAAGGAACTTTTCTCCTAAGCTTGAGCATTTTGTGAAGACATTATACGTGAATTATATGATGTAAAGCTACACAATGAATTTTATTTCAAAGACTGAATGTATTTGAAGCAGAGTATGAGGGCAGAAACTGCATTCAACTCAACATACTAGTTGGCGATTAGGCCAGCATATACATGTTGAAATTACAAGGAAAGAGAACTGATATCTGCAGATACTACGTCATCTGGGAAATATGTCATCTGGTAGTCTAAGATTGTAACGGTTCAAGATATTTCACAGAAGATACTACTGTTGATTAAGGTGTCTTTTTCGCTTAAAGAGAACAACTTTGATTTCTAAAATACAGAATTTGTAAATTTCTTTACTGCATAGTAATATTAGAATGAAATTCTATCATACAGTTTGAGGTATAAAGGAAAATCTGAATAAGTATAAACATCACTGTAAAACAACAACCAAACAACATAAGAATTAATATTTTGCTGCTGTAAGATTAAACCATGCTCTTAAAATAGAAATATGGACATGAATCATTTCAGCTAAGCAATTTCAGATTCAAAGCAACCATACTACTAAGAGATAGACATATATCTAAGAGGGGTGTGGAGACACATAACGTCTGTGTTATACATCATCTATAAATCTTAGGAATTCATGGGATCAAAGTTCTCAGCACTGGGAGAAGGTTATCATTGCTGAATGTTTTGTGCATGTTAGAAGCATGCTAAAAGATCCTAGTCAAGCATCCTTTCTTATTAATTTCTTCTATGCTTCCAATACACAGGAGATCAAGATCCCCACTGACCAAGTAATGAAGAGACCGGTAACCGCCCGTCTCATGCAGACACCCTGCTGAGAGCTTGCGGGGGGCTCTGTTACACAAATGCCATACACAGAAGGCAGCTGTCTTGTGATCGCACACCCTGGACAGGGTTGCAATGGGCGTACTGCTCGCTACACCCATTTGTGCAGCACCTGAATGGACAACGCCAGAGATGCTCGTGTTTCAAGATACGCTAGTGCTACTGGACATGCTCAGAGTTTCTTTTTAACATATGCATGACCATAGATCTCTCTTCTGGTCATTTTTAACTGGAATAGTTCCTGTCTTTCTGATCTATGCAATTCAAATGATAATAAGAAAAGTACCTAACTCTACAGGTTAAAGGTCTATGAAAAATCACACCAGTAAAAATAGTTTGCAACTGTCTAAAATATTTCTGAAATAGTTTGCTACAAAATACATTTCATTTACAGAACATCCTGTTGCAGTGCGCAGAATAGAAGTTTTATAGGACCTTATTTAGGGTAATTAACTAGTCATTCAAATTCATACCAATATACTTTTTGTGCCATACCTCAGTGTCACATGTTCATATACAACACTGTATAAAAGCCAAAGCTTTTTCTTTTTAAAACAAATCTGTGAAGAAGAGGGAAAATCCTCACATGAAGTGAATTATACAACTTTGAGGAGAGTAAATTCACTTTATTCAAATAAATAAGTATTCTAGAGCAGAGACCAGACATACTTCTGAAGACACCAAGAGTTTTCTAGTTATATGGAGTGTACTGAAATCTAATGACTCTTCCAAAAATTACCTGTGAGGAAAACGGGGCAGTTCCCATTGACTTCAAAGCATTTTGGACTGAACCCTAAGGAAGATGGGAGAGCCTTAACGAGGACAGAAGACTTGGATGAAAATCATTCACTAAACTAGCATTTTTAAGGGGTAAGAACAATGCAAGGAATCTTTTTTTAAAAAAACAGCAACAAAACAACAACAGTTGGGCAGCATAGAGGAGTTTTTAGCAGTTTAGAAAACAACTTTGTAGAGAGATAGTTACAGATAAAGAATAATAAGGTGCAGAAAAACACAAAGCTATTTCTAGTAGGAGGAAACAGAATTTGGTAATTTATAGTAGTCCTGATTAGAATTTTAACATGACTTTTATCCTGAACTAGAAGGAATGTGAAGTATGAATTATCCATGTGATCTGAATCAAACTTTCATGTTGAATTCCCTAGCGTTTGCTGGCTTGTCCTACTTATTACAGAGTAATTTAAATGTGTTCTGTTAAATTCATTTTATTTTAAAAATCTAAGCTGTTTTTTATATTTTCTATTTGCAATATCACACAAGCTATGTCTCACTTAACTGTCTCATCTCTCACAGTAAAGTGCCACACTATTTTGTACAAAAAGATCAAAACAAAGCATAGAGAAGGCTAAATGCCTGTTACCTGAAATAGCCTGTGTTTCAAATGGATCCTATTTCAAGGTAAATAAAGGCCCATTTAGCAAGTCTGGCATTTGGTTAGCTATACAATTTACCTTGCTGCAGGTCATAGCTTTCAAGTTATCGCAGAATGATAGCTTGCATGGGCTGTTTACTTCTTAATACAGTATATTACACTGAACAAAGACAAAGCTACTTCATCCTCTAAATGTCTAGCAACTGCAAAAGGTATGATTAACACATGACACAACACTACTTTCAAGGCAGAACAGTCCCATGGATGCATACCATAGCTCTGCTACTGCTGAGGCTGACAAAACTTCTGGTTGTCAAAAAATATTTATGTATCAGCTTTGTAACTGAACTAGATGAAATATAGCATTGTGGGGAAAGTCTGGATGCAATAGCTATCGACTAAGGCAGCGATCAGAAATGGTATAGTCTTGAATTTATTTCTTGGTTTTGCTACTGGTTGGTTTTGAAATCTCATGGAAATCACTTTTGTATCCTCCAGGCTGGGAGGAGTGTCTCTTCCAATGCTTGTGCAGTACATGACAGGAGGACTGAGAATGACAATGAATAATTTACCCTTTGAGTAGCATGAGTTGTATCATAGCAGAGCAAACTCATGGGATGCACATAGCTCCGAAGAGCTGGATTCCTTCCTCAGCCACTGTATACCAGTACTTACGATTTCATAAGAAATTACTTGTATGCGGCAGTTCAGCCATCAAGGAAGTAGTCATCAGCAGCAGTACCTGGTGGGGCACAGCCAGCTCTACTAAATGCCACTAAGAGACAAAAGAGGTGTGAGCTCTTGGTAACTAGGGCAAAGCACAAGTGTGCTTGTCACCAACTCTGCCTATTCTTTAGCCTTTAGGTGCTTTGTTCCACTCCCGGTGAACATGCAAACACACAGCTGACTGCTGATCTAACAGCATAACATCATACGAAGAATAAATATGCAGTTTGGCCTATCTCAGGGAGTTGGAGAAGTACTGTAGTTCTGAATGTCTCCAATACATAGGAGATAAAGATCCCCTGAATGTCTCCACATAACACATGCCCAGCTTTCACAGCACTTTTGGTGCACGCAATTGGATTTCTTTCGAAGGAAACTACACCAGCAGCTTTTCTTTGAAAGCACCCCAGCATACGGCTGACTAGCACAAAGTCATCCACAGTGCACCTACTGCCTTTTCCCTTCAGAAATCTTCAAACCGTATGTTCATAGGGTGATAGTGGATCAAGGGACCAAGTAATCAGAATAACCCCTGAATCACATAAAATAAAGATATGCGTAGTCTCAGCAATAACTGCCTCAATGTACTTATCATATTGCAATGAAATACCTAATGTAAACAAAGCCACAATTTCATTAATTTCAAAATTTGCTACATGGCAAATTCTAGGTGTCTGTGTCCATTTCAAAATTTGCCAGCATTGGAGTAATAAGGATTAAAAATTTAAAAGTAATCTACAAGACCACACATTTTTTCAAATTGCTCTGATTATTTAGAAAAGGTACCAGGACACAAAAACAAAAAAATGCATTAGTCAGAGATGAGTGTAAAATTCCCATTTGAGTCAAGTGCTAGGATCATGCTTTAGTGGAACATGTTTTATTTAAGATGGTGACATTTTCTACTCAGTAGAACCAGTTTCAGACTGAAGTAACACTATTAACTTCTGGGTTTAAATCAAGCTATGAGTGACAATCATCCCTTATGTGCTTTCTCTTCTGAATATTTTTTCAATGGTTAATCTTTATTCCATGAAGATAGTTTTCTTCTTTTATGCTCTCTCATGCTCTGCACTGTTCTTTGCAAAATTCTTCTTTTTGCCCAGAGACATCGTTTGCTCTATAACTTTCAAACTGCTGTAATTTGCCTTGCTGGGACATTCTGATTTTCTACTATTTCCTCAGACATATAGGGCCTGACTCCCGTTTAATTTCCACCAATTTGTACTACTGCTAACTACCTCCAATGAACTCTTTCATAGTTTATATGGTGATACAAAAGGAATTCTGCACTACTGAGTTGTCTCTGCTTCAGCTGCCGTTAACTCTTTGTAATTGCCTCCAAGTTGTTGGCTGGTTTCTCCGGACTGTAGTCAGATAGGCATCCTCCTAATGACAATAGAAAGATGTACTACCTAGTAGCTGCTGAATAACTGAACGCCCAGGGAATATTACTGACAGAAAGAAAGGCTTACAAATTGAATGGCTATGAAAAATGAAAGAATAATAGAAGCCTGTTGGTGCAGATTAGAGGGAGACTCCTATGACTAAATTTTTATGAAAGATGAGAAATATTCCTAAAGTGATCATTTGAAACTAATGGGAAATATCTCCTCCTTCAGAAAATAAGTCCCTTTCCCATCGCACCCCTTTCTGATAATTTAGCCTCAGACTTTGTGTTATTTCAGGCAGCCACATATGTAAGTACGGAAAGTAATTTTTATTTCATAAATTAGGACCTTTCAGAAGTAGTCTTACCCATGGGTCTGTATTATGGGTAAGGAACATGCGAGCTTGCGTATTGCTCTTTCTTCATACGTATCCATTGAATCACTGAGAAGTAAATTTCCAGGGAAATTTATCTATAACCTAAGTCATTCCTTGGACAAGCAGTGAATAATCTGGAGGAAAAAAAAAACCTTGTCTGCATAAAAAACATCCATTGAATAGCAAATACAGCCTCCAAAACAGCAGCATGTTCACAGGCTATTTCACAGTCCAGACAAAGGGCCGATTCACAATCAGAACAAAGACAATTGGGCACCACAGCTTGTTCAAGCAGCTGTGGAACTAAGGGCCTGTATGGAGACTCAGTTTTAACTATTTTACTAGTAAATAAAATACCTTCCTTCTGTACTGACACAAGAGTCCCTGGGTGAACATCCCAGGTCCTTCCTTCCGCAGTGGCCTGGGCTTGCAGTATAATGAAAGAAAATACAAAATGAAAATAATTTCTTAGAAGCACAGAACTGACATATTGTAAGGAAATGTTAATTACCTTCTTGTGCAGTTATGACCACATCAGCACTATTTCCAGTTTGTTTTTGCAAAGTCATCGATAGCAATTCCACTGCTTGAAGATGCACAACTGGGGTAGACTTCCAATAACATTTTCCTGAATTAAGTTTATGCATATTTACGACAATGCTATTTATACATTTTGTATATCATAGTCCATAATACAACAGAAGTTAAATGGTTAAAGAATTTAAGGTTGATAGAACATACCATTTCCTTTATAAAATTTCTAGTACCAACAATAATGCAAGTCAACAGATGGCTGCTTTTCAATTGGTCAAGACTATGGAAATGTTTTCTTCAAGAATAGAAATCTTGCCATAGAATCACTATGCTTGCTTAGTGGCAAGAATGAGACAGAATGACTGGCTATGTACTTGCTTTTATGTATTTCTATGAATACTGCATTTTGAAGGGTATTAGCAGCAAACGATCACAGAGTTTCATTCAAAGAAGAGCGAGACCCCTACACTGCAGAGAAGCTAGTCCCATTGCTCAGGGCAGTTCTGGAAAATACAGATCCTGCGGTGATGAGGCTGGAGTAATACCTGGATGCTTTCACACCTATTCTAAAGCATATCAATGGAGCCATGGAGAATGCCATCCTCTATGTTGTCCAGAAACAGAGTATGACAGAAAGGCAGTTCCATCAGCTTTCCAATGAGAAAAAGAGTGCTCCCTGATTCCCAACTACATGTGCCAACTAAATTGTGTAAAAGGAAAATCCTAGCAATTCCCAATGCCAATGTATTAGCATTAAAATGCTAATCTGGACATTAATTAATGTTAAATTAGTTACAGTGGAATAAAATTACATCAACATAAAAATCAAAAGAGCTAAGCATAATTTGCCACTTAAGATAAATATTTCTGCTTTACATGGGAATTGTAACAAATGATTTTTATGTCAAGTTAATTGATGCCAAATAACAGTGAAATTCCTTTAGAAGTGAATATTACATTCCATTATTTCCAATAAAAAAATTAATTGCATTGTATGCTGTTAACATAAGAATAAGACTCTTATAGTCTGTACATTGAAACTCAAAAATACTGTACCATACACTCAGGGTAAAGCAATATACCACCACTACCCCCATCCAAAAAGGGTGAAATACAAATTTTAAAAGGTCTGCCTATATTTAATTGTATTTGTGAAAGTACCCATCATCCCAAATGGAGGTTTTCATCTCAGTGAACAATGGATATTGGTTAAACCACCTAGAAATATTCTTGGCAGTTAAAACTTGCTTTGATTTAATGAATCTACTCAAATGGGTAGGAGGCCAAACCGATTGCTCACTGCTATGGCATTTTGCCTTCAAGTGATGATTATCAAAAACAGATGCTAGTTAATATCAGTTCTTCCTTGTAGCAGAAACAAACTGAGGGTTATTTTTTTCCTTCTAATAACTTTCATGAGTTCTAGGTAGGTTTTAGACAGCTCTTGAAAATAAGAAAAAATGCAATAAAGTTAGATAAGGATTTTGAAATAGTCTATATCCTTAATGGCAGAAATATAACCTGTCTTATAAGCAGTATCTATATTTTATACATAGTTTTACTGCTGTTATATAAAGAAACCACAACCAGAAATTCTTCACCTATGCATATACTTTCATTAAATATATAGCATCTTGAATACAAGCCATGTGTCTCTGTAAGAACTTACATTATTAGTATATGTGCAGCAATTATTCATGAAATGTAGAATTAATTTGATGCAACTCTAGGCTAAAATAGGTATCTAAGATACATGGGATGAATCACCACCATTTTCAGTTGACTGTAGAGAGAGCCTAGTTGGAATTAGACAAGTCAGATCCCGCTTTCATCTTAGAATTTTCCAAGTAATAGTGAGGCCTCCAAGATTTTTCCAAGCCTAGTTTTGTTAGAATACATAATTCCATAAGTCCTCTTTCAAAATTCTGACTTACAGTCCTATTGACTTCAGAGATCATGAGTGATTAATGAGTCTTAATGTTCAGGTGGAAAAATAGAATTACCTAGCAATGGGTCAATACATCGATCATCAAAATGTATTTTTATTGCTTGAAAGAATTTAAGGTTGGTTGAGGGGAACTGCACACACTTAAAAACATAACGCACTGCCTGCAAAAACACTTTCATCCACTTCCAATTCAAGATGTCACATTTATTTTGCCATTATACCTGCAAGAATGAAGAACTAATCTCCCAGAACCCCTCAAGAATAAGTTATGGTTTAATGATTAAGTTTTCTGCTATTTTTATTGGAAATAAGAAACACCAAATCCATGACACAAAAAGCATCAGAATATTAAACTATATTCCTCACACAATATTCTGAATAAGACATTGACCTTCAGTGCTGACTTGTTTTTCCCCTTTGTTTTTTATTCCACTTAGTAAATTATTCCTTTTTAGAATCTCCTCTTACTTGGCAATGTGAAAAATAAGAGCTAAAAATAGATTTAATTAGAAGGATTTCAGAAGTTGCATTCCATTGAAAATTCTGTCATAATGAACTGAAAAAGCATTCTTTACTCAGATAAAGAAGCTCTTTATCACCCTAGCACATAACTATAATAGATTGGCACGTTATCTTTTTTTAGAATAAACCTCACTGGAGTATGCTTTTAATTCAATACAGACACTCCCACACACACTCTTATAAATTAAATTTGTTTTTGAAAAATGAACCGAATATTTTAGTCATGCAAATACATACTTTTTTTTTTAAATCAACAGACTTCCTTTCCTCAGTCCATCCTTGTTATTGATATTCAAAAATAATTTAAACTGGAAAAGATTACAAGAACTACGCTATGGGTTACAGTTTTCACGGGTTTATGACACCGAAATGGATCTCTGCATCTGTGTATAAAAGGAGAGTGGATTGTGCACCTGCTGAATATTTTCAAAGGAAAGCGCAAGCAGGGTCTTCTGTATAATTTTACTATGCAAGCATGCAAATTGCCACATAATTGCAGATTATTTTTAAATTTCTACATAACTGTGCTTCAAAAAATCTGAATTTCCTTTTACAAACAGAACTGAGAGCCAGATTTTTTCCTTACTCCCAACAACTTCACATCATTCTAGACCTGCAGAACAGCTATAAACTGGGATTAACAGGTTGGTTAGACAGGTTTATAGTTGCTTTATATCCTTGCAATAGTGATATCAAGCAAAACATAGTCAAATTTGAGCCTGAGGCTCCAAACATTATTCCAGATACAGAGCTAACCTTTTAAACGTGGCGTGTATAGGATGTCTGCCTAAGGCTGCAGACAGCTTGAAACAGTCACGTGGCAAGGTAGATATTATCTCCTTCATCTCAATGCAGTATTAACTCATAAATCTAATCTGGCTGGATATTAACAGAGTTAACTACCTAAGTGCTCATAAATCTATTATTTTCTGTTTTATTTATCTACAAAAAAAAAATATCAGTGAGGAATATCTTTGTAGTTTCTAACTAATTTCAACAGTTAATCAGAAGATTAGGTGTATATAGTCCTACACTTCAAGCTAAAGTGACAGTAAAACAAGACTATCCCACAGATATTTCAGAGTCAGAATAATTTGTTAAACCCCAGTTGCAATAGTCCCTGGAACACTGGAAATGCCATACAGGAACTACATCTTTTGCACCCACCAAGAAGTATGCCCTAGTATCTAGTTTGTATAGACGACAGGAAAATCCTCCAATTTATATAAATTGAGTTTGAATTAATTCCTGACTGATTAGGCACACATTAGCAGCAAGAATAGTTCAGGCTGAGAGATAGGCATATTTAGTGAACAAAATGCTAACAAACCTTCCTATCAGAATAACAGGTGAACACACACAGCATTTCTAATTAACAGGTTGTATAAAATAGGATGTTTCTGATTTATATCAATATGTTTGCTCTAAGTAACCATAATCCAAGGGAAAAGATTGGGATAAAAAAAATCAGGAAAGAGCTTGGTGTATATGTTCAGGTTTATGATTCATAGTGACTAAACCACCTGCCTACCTCTTCTGTAGCTTCTGTATCTACCTGTAGATATTTATCAAGCACTAGTGCAGATCTAATGGATACACGCAGGCGTAAGACTTGTTGAATCTTACCTTTGAAAAACCAAATCTATAAACGGTGATGATCAAACTTGGCTGGTATATTTGCTAACCAGCAAAAGCTGGCATATTAAAAAGACTGAAAACTAAAATTGGAAAGAACGAGAAGCGAATTCTCTCTCTTTACCTGCCCAAACAACATTCACCTATGGCTGCTTCAGCTCCTTTCCTGACTTGGAGTTAAACTGAATTAAAAATAACACTACTAAGATTTTTAATAAATATGTGTTTTCATTAAATTTCTTGTAGATTGCTCATTGAGTATTCTTTAGGACCAAGCTAAGAGATGTTAATGTCAATATATTCAAAAATATTCTTTACAGTTTAGAATGTTTAATATTTCCATGAATTTCTTTGTTAGAGCAAACAATGAGATATTTAGTCTGATTTTAAATCCACTTAAAAAATGGGAGAGTTTAAAAATATTTCCATGCACTTTTGCTTAGGTTCTAAATGAACTAATCAAAATAAAGTCCAAGATAGAGTACTTAAAGCATAATAAAATTTTAATCTAATGTATACATCATACACATACCAACTGAAACTTTTAAGCAGTAATAAAACAGAAATGTACTTGCTATTAGGCTGTCCAGACAATTTTTAACAAAAAAAAAAGATGTATGTAACCAACTGTAGTAACAGATTTTTTTGTTGTTTATATACATTTCTGACACAAAGTAGATATTCATTAAATATATCAACAGAATGTAAAGGAAACCACCACTCCTCCTATTTAAGTTCAGGTTTACTAAGTAAAAATGTACTTTCAGTCATTCTATGAGAAAAAGAGGAACAGAGATGAGGAAGTAATCAAGCTAAAATGTGTTAATAAACAACATTTGATATAAATATTTATTTCCTGTGATCTCTGCATCTAGCCTGCACACAATAGGGGAGAATATGTCATGTATTTTTCTCTCTGGAATACTGCACCTGATAATGTTTTTTTGAAAAAAGGTTATTGAGAGGTGGTAGGGAAGAACAGTGGCTTTTTAAAGACTTAATTTATATCTATTAATGCAAGTTAATTTTTTTTTTTCTTAGCTTAAATTAGCTTAAATTTAAAATTAAAAGTGGTCTTCTAATTTAATGCTGTACTTCTGCTGCATTTCTTTTCTTTAAAGCAGTAGTCGGTGAACTGGAAAATCGTTGTTGAAGCTCTCCGCCATATTCACTACAGTGCACTACTGATGATATGTTTTATGTGAATAAGCAAAACCAGTCTCCTTTCTGCATTCTTTCGAATGATATTTTGCCTGTTAGTGGTACATGAAAAAAAAACCCAAAACCAAAACCAAAAATCAAATAACATTGTGAGATCACTCACTATCAGCCTTGAGAGGTCATGGCAAATGGGACGTTCCTTATGACTGGAAAAAGCCAATCATCACACGCATGGTCAAAAGGGGGATCCGAGGATTTACAGTCTGAGTCACCCTAACCTCACTCCCTGGAGGGTTATGGAGCAACTCTAGGAGGAAATCACTTTCAGGCATATGAAGGATAAAATCATGACTGGATACAACCAGCATGACTTACCAAGGGCAAAGCGTACGTAATAAACCTAACTGCCTTCTTTGATGAGCTGACTGGCTGGGTCTGTGGACAGGAAAAGAGCAGCAGACGTAGTCTAACTTTGAAAAGCTTTCACCACAGTATCCTATGGTATCCTTGTAGCCAAGCTGGAGATGTATATATACATTTGTGAGATATGGAGGTGGGTGGAAAATTGGTTGAGTCACTAGGTCCAAAGTGACTCCAATGACTCCATCATTATGATGAATGATACAAAGTCCATCTGGGAACTGATAACTAGAGGTGGGAGATTAGCTGTTAAATGGATCTTTGATAGCAATCAGTGTTTGCTATGTATGAAATATTTAATATTTGCTATATTTTTATTTCCCTTTTCGAGCTTAATGTTAAGCATTCATTAGCAAATACAGATGCTAGTACCACCTTAACATCAGATTGAGCTCAGAACTGCTGAGATAAAATAAATATGCTTACTGATGAATCATGGTAATGCATTTTCCTAACAAGTGGAACTAAATGTAACTCAACAGAAGTATGAGTAAAGATAGATAGATTATTTTTTGAATCAAAATTTGATGAAAAGATACTTAAAATAAGCTCAAGAGTTATGCCACCAGAAAGTTATAGATACTACTTCTAGTATTTTATTTCCTTTGCCACCAAGAAATCAAGAAACTTATTTGCCACTATAAGAGCATACAAAGATGTAAAGACAAATTTTATTTGCTCTTAATGCTCTTCCAAGGCAGAGAATTAATAACTGTCTGTGAATACATCTTGCAGGCTACTCTTATATGCACAAGAACATTTTGAAAATACACACTATCAGGCAAAAAACTGTGGAGGATAGATCAGATTAGTTTTCAAGATTTCCATCTATTATAAAAGAAACCTTTAATTCTTGCATCTTCTGTTCCATTTCTATTGCTCAAACTAGGAAGTTGTGAAACACTTGAGTCGATGCATCCTGGCAAATTAGCAAAAACACTCCTGTTTTATGCTTGAAAACACTCATGCTAGTCTATGTTCACGGCATGATGTTCCAATTCCAAACACTCGGTTTTTGCAGGTGGCCTAAATATGTGGATGACATTAATTGTTCCTATTGTCAAGTCAAAACCTCTAATCTGCAAAAATACATACTTGACTTCTTTTAAGTACCATAAAAGAACATGAGTGTCTTGTTTTTCTTCTGAACACACCAGAAAAGCTCTTGAGAGGATCATTCTGCCATTACAGCTGACCCAAAGACTACAATATGAACTCTTATATTGCTTTATCTGTCTTGTTCAAAAGCAAAAATAAATCATTTACAGTAACCGATCCTACAAATAAGACTACTAAGTACAGCTAGATTATTTCAATTTACCTTATCTTATGACCATCTTTCTCAGATATTTACTTGTCAAAGTTGAAGTACTTCAAAATGGGTTTGGAAAACCTGTGGACTACTGCTTTAAAAATCACATCCAACATAAGTCTGAGACAATATTTATCTGGAAATCAGTAATTTTTTGATGAGTGCATTCTGATCACTTTCTTCCAATTCAAAGTTTTTTCCAACAATACACTTCGAATTTTTAAGCTGTTTTTTTTGAATCTATCAAATACATCTGAAGGTAACAAAGTAAATACAATTAGTAAAATGTTAAAAGAAGGTCTTAGAAACTGAAAGTTGGTGGCTCAGCATTTACCATAATGCACTGACAGATCTTAAAAAGGTATAACAGGTAGAAAGTTATAGTGAAGGTAGACATGAAGGTTGTGTTCTTCTAAAACCAAACACAACTAACCTCTGAAGGAATCTATGTCCACTGTTTTTCAGAGTGTGCCAGGTCAACATGTTAAGTGCTCCATACTTGCAGTGCTCTTATCAGATTAAATGAGAAGATTCTCACGCCATTCTGAGATTAATCTGTACTTTGCAGAATAAGGCTCTAAATGGTATTTGATTCAACACTCAACCCCCACTGAGAAAGGTTTTGGGCATTGCAGAGAGACAGCCACAATTAAATCTGGGTTATGCATCACTGATTAAATTTAAACAAGTCTTTTATGCACATTTACACAACGTAAAGCTTTTGATATAGTTCCAAAATAAAAATTGCTAAAACTTTGCAGCTGTAGAATTCATTTAATAAACTATAGCTCCAAGAATTGCTGCCAAATTTCCAACTACACCTTCAGGGTAGAATTTGATTGGATATTTAAAGAATAAAAACGGTCATGCAGCATCTGTGAGAAAGCATTAGTGCCTCTGAAAGTAATTATGGTTGTGCTTTAGCAAAGTACTTAGGATGAGACCCAAAAAGCAGATCCTTGGATAACCTGAAGTGTATTTTAAGAAGATTTTTAGATGTCCTAAATCTAAAAGTGAGCGACAAAACCTAAGGACTAACTACTTCACATACCTAAATTTTGGCAGAAAGCTTAGTCAGGTATTTAAAGTTCTGTTCTGCCTCACATTCTGAGGCACCATGCTTTGAGAGCACACACTACTTATCAGAAACCTACAATTCGCAAACATGTGGTCTCACACACAGGCTTCTATGAGAGCCAGTCCAGTAGGACAGCCTCCTGTCTTCAGTATTCATTGATAACTGCTTTGGCTGCCACCTAAACCTCATCAGCAAGCTTGTTCCTCTGAATCCTTTTTTAACAGGTACTTACAATGCCCTTTTACAACCACACAAAACAAAAGTTCCAAAGTGTTGAGCCCTGGGCCATGCCAGACTTTGTAGGGTTTGTCTGCAACTCTACTTCACTATAATGAAATATATAAAAGGGAGAATACACTTAGGAAATGAACAGGATCATTTTCCTTAACAAACTACCAGAATATCCTAATATATTATGTATTGAATTCAAGCACTTATGTTCCATTGTTTTACATAAGAATCCACTACAAAAATATGCTCTTCAGTGATTAAAACAAACTTCTAGGCACACCTTAAGAAAACAGAAAGTGAACCTCAGCCACCTTATCCCCAATAAACTATTGTCTATCCTAGTGCTACTTATAATATGTACATACTGAATTTTTAAAGTCTTTAAACTTTTAATGTCCCTCCAGGCCTGAAAATTTAATTTTGGAAATGCACAGAGAAATTCGGTTCTGGCAGGTTTCATTCAGCATTTCAGTGCCCAGCTTATGCCTAAAGCTGACAGAGGTTCACATACTACTCCTTTTCAGAGTGTAACTAAATCACACCTACAGGATCAGACAAATTTTCTTTAAAAATTTTCTTTAAAAAGTGAAAAAAACAAATCCCAAACTTTTTGTGCAATAGTCTAGTTTTTGCAGTAAACTTTGGTAAGGGAGACCAAAGTGCCTATCTACTTTTTGCCCAAGGTTGCTCAAATTCCTGTCTCCCAAGTGAGGACTCTGACCAAATGTCTTAGGGCTAATTTAACATGGGAGGCAAAGAAAGGCTTTCTCTAGCCCTCATGATGAAATTGTACTACAAAGAAAATATTCCAGGAGGTACTGAAATACATAAAAACTAAGCACAAGAGAGAAAGAAATGATAGGACGATCATTTCAGGTTGACAGAATTGCATATCTCATTTTTAGATCTGTGTTACATTAAGACATGATCATAATAGCTCTTTAAGGCCAAACTTAACAAGAGCTTAGCATTAAACTGATGAGCTGATTTTGAAATTCAGGGCATAAAACATGTCACAGGATGCTTCTGGACCTCACTGCAAATACAAGGTCATGTCTCACTGTGTGACCAGTATGTGTATTAGCAAAATGCTGAACACTCAGACAGTACTCTGAAATAGTAGTATTTAACAGGGGGAAAAAAAAAATCTTACCAGAAAAAATTGATACTAGACACAATGATAAGTAATGCACAAATTTTAAAAGCACTAAGGCCACTTACATGAAACAATCGCCAACTACAATTCCCAAAGAAATACCTCCCAGGGCCATAATTAGGTGCACTGTGAGGACAGCCTGAATCTTTCTCTGAAGTGCCCAGTATTGCTTATTGACTAGAGATAGGATGCCAGTCATGACCAACTTTCATTCTGCAGCATAATTCTTAGGAACTGGGTATGGAATCCTCCAGAGATGATGTGGGAGGTACCCAGTAATATGTAGGCATCAAATAACGTATAATACAATTTAGTAAATATCATTTGCAATATATTTTACATGATGTAAACAAAACTAAATTAAAATACAATATAACAAACAGAGAAAGCTCATTTGGTAAACAAGATCCTTCAAAAGACAGCATTTGCAGTGCTCAGAAAGAGCATACCAATTTGAAGCAGATACGTAAGGACTATTATCAAAGGGATAATAACCATCTCATACTTATGCATGCAGCATAATGAACAGAAAAGCGCAATAAGGCAGATATGTTAGATTAGCATAATTTTATTCCACTATTCAAATGTGTAAGTTGGAAATGGGTTTTGTTTCAATTACTGCTTTTCTCCATCGGTTTTAAACATTTTATTCAAAATCCAGACTCTCCTTTATTTTGGTTTTAGCCCATTATCTGCAATTATCATTTACCTTGCCTTCGTTTTACCAATGGGTACAGTTTTTCAATGTATCCCAACAGTCTTAAGGCCACATTAGGTCACTACTTACATTTTCTAGTAATATCTTCATGATGTTTCTCCCATTTCTTTATTTGGTTATATATTTAACTTATTCCTTTGGTTAAACATTCCCTCTGTCAGAAATACAGTGCTTGGAGCCTTTAAAAACTTTTTCAGAATATTTTACTCCTGTTAGATATGTCTCCTTTAACAATTTACATCCATTGTATTAAGTAGTTACATTTTAATTTAACAGTACTGCTCAAAAAGTAATTACTGCACATGAAAATCTAACCTACTGTATATGAAAAACTACTATATTTAATTCATTTACTTGTATTCAACCTAACAACTTGTTCCTAAAGGAAAGTAATCCTCCAGAGACGCGTAGTTTAAATTTTAACCAAAATAGAATATAGCAGTTCCTTTAGGGTTAATCACATGTTCCAATGGTTAATCACCATTACTATTATTGAAAACAAATATATAGAAGCCTTGTATAACTTTTTTTTTTTTACTTCAAGTACTGACAACTATGCCATTTTCTTTTAGACAGACTAATGTGGTATTTTTCCTATCTCTTACTCTGCTGCTGAAAATAAGAAAAGATAGATTCTGTCCAAAAGGTAAGTCTCACCTAAGGCACTCTAACTAGCTAGAAAATAATTCCAGAGGGTACTTTTTTTGACTGCTCAATTTTTTCAGTACCTTTCTTCAAGCACATCAGAACTAGACATATTGCTCCATTAAAAGCCTAACTGGTGTCATCTAGAGAAATAAAATTACCTCTACAGGCTCTTGCACTCGTAATCTGTTTTCACATGTAAGGCTGCGACTATCCCTTTTTGCCATGATACCGCTCTGAGACTTTACCTTTAGAACAGCAACATTTCATTCTGCTGGAGCCTCTTGTACCTCTAACATTAGAAGCACACAAAGCAGATTTTCATTTTTAGCTTGTTTTGAACCCAAGTATAAGCACAATCTTTATAATTTTTCTAGCTAGTGGTCTACCAAAACCAGCATTATCATTGCTAGTAGGAGGCCACAGGCTTTATGCTAGCTACGTCTTATGCTAACTGCATGAGACCCCAGTCCTGGCCTTCGTTACCAATTTGTCATAAGAACTTGTTGTGTGAGTTGGAGTTAGGTACCAGGTGTCTCTTGTTATGATGTACAGTTTAAGTGTGAATTAAACAAAATTCACTGTTAGTCAACTACTGATCATTAAAGAAGTGCAATTACAAAACCTTGAAAAAATCTGCTTTTGCTTTAAAGAGAAAATGAAATCACAGCTATGTAGAAGCAATCCTACAGATTAAAGATCTTTTATATCAGAACAAAAAATTAGCATTGACTGTATTTAACAGAGAGTTGATCCACTGTGATGTGTATTTATTCAGATGAGCTACATTTTATTACAGTACAAACAAAACCTGTTTATTATAGAGTTGCAATAAGGAGGCCAGGGAATCAGGAGTGCAGGATTATTGTAAGTATTTGTGTCTGATAAGATAGGATGCTCCGGGAAACTAACAGGACTATAAGAAGAGACAATAACCCTCACTGTATCCTTGGGACAGGAATCAGTGCAACTACTGTGTGTGTATCTTTCCAGAACAGAATGAAAGTTACAAGAGTATAGGATAATAAACAAAGGTACAAAAAAAAAGAATAAGTTACTGTAATACATTCAATAATTCCCCATTACCTTTCAGCTGAAAGGCTAGGTGAATAAGATGCTCAATCCTGCTAACAAAATTATTTATTGAAATCACTTCCAATAACACAAAATAACTAGTCAGCCAGGGAGTAATAAAACTATTAAACTAATAAACTGAAAAGCAAATAAAACTACAATTATTCTGATCATACACTAGCATATTTCCCCAGATTACAATGTTATACTTGCATCTAAAGTAACGCCCCCAAAAGAGTTTCCTCATAGGTAGCAAGAGATAATCATGTCTGCACTATTTCTCAAGGTGGTTGAGAAGATAATGGTAATAAAACCAGAAATAGTCATTTCTTTGCCATGCTAAATAAGATTTCCGTGAGATTGAGCTTGAGTTTTTGGTTTCACAACACACAGTTGCATGGCTTCTTGTCAGGTTACTATTAGCGACTGGGGATGTTTGGTTTGGCACAGCTTGCATTCATTGCAACTTCTTTCTATGAAAACAAAGTCATTCTTCATTGTATATATTTGCTTCTGCTCCATTTCACAACTTGATATGCTGTCAAATGGCATTTGTTCCATACTGTAAATCAATTTATTTTCTTTAGCACAAAAACAGCCCTCACCCAAAAGGCCTGATACAGAAACATAAGAATATTGAAATACGGAAAGTATACATCATTGCTCAATGTGGTATTGATCCGTTAATATATTGTGACTTAAGGAAGTTTTTTTGCTCAAAACCAATGAATTGAAACCCAAAATATCAAACAGCCTGCTCTCTATGTGTGTGTTTATATGTATATAAAGGTATCTGTTCAATACTCTGATTTCTAGAAATTAAATGCAATTAAATAATCCACAAAAAATATGGAAAACAGTCTGTTACTACTGATTTCAAAAGACTTAAAGATTTTATCGAGGTTAAACAGATCCAAGAAACCAACTCTGTCTTTTTATACCATCTGCCATTATGTTAGAGCAAGGCTGGGTTCTGCATGACACTGAAGATCCATTACACTCAGAAGAGAGAAATATATTGAGTCCTAATATCAATGAAGAATCCAGTTGATGGAAAAAGACTTCCCCTATTGATCTCCCAGATATGCCTACAGAATAAGACAGAGCAAGGCACAGTACCTATCTATACTTACACCCTCATTTCACCAACATTTTTGTGCAGCTGAGCACTTGACTTAAGGGGTCTTAGCTAGGTCCCTGTACACAGCACATACATGCTGCATCTATAAATATACACTGGTCACCCATTTATTCACTTCCCCAAGTAAAATGGCCAAGTAAAGGATAAGGGAACAATGGGTTTCATGAGACATGGTAAAAGCTTCAAAATACGACATGAAATACATATAAACACATTAAATATATATATGCACACACACAGGGCAGTGCATAGTTTAATAAAATAAATTTAATTTTTAATTAGAGCCACAATGAAGCACCTATTTACAGCCCTCTGAATAGAAAGTCATGCAACAATTATGAAAACACTGTTGTGAACAACTGAAAAATACCACTCCTGCTACAACTTTGGCATTGTTATTTAAATGGTACGGCAATGTTTTTGGTGACACTACCAACAATGTGTATTCTGGATTTATTTCTATTTGAAGAAGGCCTGCAATACAATTCTGCAGCAAAAAGCTAAAGCCACAAGAGACCACTTTTTTTCCCCCACCCCTTTTAATCAGTGCTTGGTTATATATAGTGAATTCCTGGCCTCTGTCATAATCACTAGTCTCTGTCATAATCACTAGTAATTCTGCAACTAATTTAACAGTGTAGGATTTCATTAAATCCCCACCCCACCCCCATTCCCCCCAATACTTTTACTTTCTTGACAAGCCTTAAAGCCACAGGAATCATATTGTTCAGGAACCTAAACCTACAACCTCCTTCTGGAAACATGCATTACTAATCTTAATACTCATAGTGAAGTCAATTGACTTCCACGTGAATTTTAAAACACTGGCTTTCATGTGGAATAGATGTTAATAAAAACATGTTTTGGTTAAGTAAAGTAAAAGTCTAGATGAATAGAATTTTTTTTCCTGGGAGTGATCACTTCAATTGTTTACACAGCTGGGTTCAATAATTCACCTTTCTAGAAGATTGAAGATTGAAAACCTTTACCTACACTGACAAGTCATCCTATGGGAATGCATGGCAGTACTTTGCCTCAGTGAGTACGAGAGCTTCCAAGTCTGGATCTAAGACCTGATGTTACTAAAGACTTTGGAAAAAACTCTGACCTGTCCTCCAACTCTGAAACAACTCAAGTCAGTGCCCCAACAGTGCCATAATCCTTTAGCAAACTTTATAAACATATCCCAGTACTGGAAGTCAGAATATAGCCAGATACAGTATGATTATGGGTATTACAATTAAATGCAGTAGAGAAACAACCTTCCAACTAATACCATGTACTGATTTTATTATCTAGCATACATGTAGACTTGTAAGAATATTTTTAAATTACCTTTGACAGAAAATACTATACATTTCCAAAAGTATATTTACTTATATGCCTCTACACTAGTAATCAGCAAGGAAAACAATAGCACAAGATTAAAATGCTTTTGACGTCATTAAATATACACCAACATATTGGATGCTGGTGTTCGGGATGTTTAAAAAACCGTGTACCTTTTACAAGATGCATGAAAATAGATCATTCACAGCTTGCATAAAAAAAACACCTGTCATTTTGTAATAGCATGGATAGCTAGCTGTTTAACTGGAAGTGAATCTCAGACATTTTATTGATAAACATTGGTGTAGCTCTATTAAGCTTAGTGGTTCCACATTAATTGACCTGGACTAAGATTATGATCTAGGGTATTTTATTATATTTGTGAAGATCAGAGAAGTAAAACATAACCACAGAATCTTGCTTGAAAGGCAGTTTCACTTTTTTAGTGTTTTGAAGAAATAATTTCACTGATCTCTCTAATCTCAGGTCTAAATCTTTCCTATTTTGTCAGATAGCACATCACATGATCCTCTGACATTAAATCCCTTAAATCCAGTGATACATTACATTCCCTACACCTTCCCTCCCAGAAGTGTACAAAAGACACTTGATTGGTGCTGGTCCCCTTCACGTGATCTTTGGATGGCCAGTAGCATGCCTGCCATGGCACACTTTCTGGCTTAATTATCATCTTTTCACAACATAACTTAAAGGGTAAGTCATAGTCTCTTAAAAATAATGTTCACTGTAAGTTCTTTGATCTTGGAAATCTTAAACATGTTTGTAAAATGTATATAGATGTCTACGCTTCTGCTGCTTTAATGATGCAAATTTACATGTTAAAAGGATAACATTTTTGCTGACCAGATCATGCTGAAACCAACAGAGGTAGCTTCCAACTTTTCCATTCATCATGGTAATTCCTGTAAAATATTCCCATTGACAGGTTTCTTGGTAGGGTATCTAAATTAACTTACTTATTTTATTCCTTTGGTTTCATTAATACCTTAAAGTTTGCAGTCACCAAAATTTTCTTGAAGGGTTTTTTTTCCCCTCTACAGCTATTTAACAATGTTGGTTCTCTTTGCAAAGCTGCACAATTATTTGATCTTTAGGTTAGCTGACAGCTTAGTTGCCACATAGAAGACTCGTATCAAAGTCTAGATCTGCTGATAAATTGTTGAGATACATCGTGCCTCTATTATAGTTTCCAATATACTTTGTTTATATTAAACTAGAAACAATGCTCCAGTGGAGCATTCATCCTTGTTTCAGCAGAATCTGTGGCAGTTCATTCAAGGCTGTTTTTAATTATGCATGCTCTCCTTTATTTTAAAGTTTTGATAATAAAAATTATTTGTGTTGGTATACTGCATGATATACTCACAAGTGAATAGCAAGACAGCCTAACCAGTGGTTTCTTAACATTCAGGAAATTTATATTTTTCACTTCTACTGATTTAGGAAGGCTGCATCTTTTATATGAAAGACCAGTTGTTTCAGCAGTCATCCAGGAAATTGAACAATTCAGAAATTTTAAGTCCACAATCTCCTTCCCTAAGTAACAAACTATAAACTGTCTTGAGTGTCCAACAGTCCTTCTGTGAAGGCCACACAGTGAAGTGATGAAAAGAGAACAGGGGAGAGATTATGACTGCAGCTAAGCAGACAGGGCATTTAAGGAGGTGTGAACTTCAGTTCTTGATTTTGCTCTTAAGGTTATTTCTGAATTTATCAGATAAGCATTAGGATAAAATGTAGAACATGGCTCTGTAGTCTCCATAAAGAGATACACAATCACACTGATAGTTCGAGTCAAAAGGAATTTTAGGGTAAAAAAATTACATGATTGAATCCCTACTTTAAGAAAGTACTCTGGATTCTATAAAATGAAGAATGTCATCTACTGCTCATTGACACTCTCTGTTCAACAAGTGACTCAAACATCTGTTTCCTGTTAATCACCTGCTTAAGTATCATAACCAATTGTGGCCTGAACTGCCACATTAACTGTCATGTTTCTCATACAAATCAGTGTTTAGCAACCTGAAATATGGAAATGTCTTTCTTACAGAAGCCAAGGTTGAGGTCTGCTCTTGGCAACAGACAACATATAAGGATATGGAATGGAATCAGGACATGGAATATCCGTATAGGACATATGACATGAATAACGATCTTACTCAAGATTGTTATTCAGTTGAATATTCAACTGAATGTTATTCAATAACCCCATGCCAAACAAGTACATCATTCACTCAAATAAAAAAATCTTGTTTTAGGACCTTATGAAAGAGTTCAGTATAGCCACCATGAAAGAAAAAAAATAAAAAAAATCAGTAATTTCTTGATTTCAAATCCAATTATTTTGACCAGACTACTCATAGATAGATATTTCTATTTCATGTGAAAAGTCCTGAAAAATATGCATAATAATAAAAGATTCAAGAAATACTATGTAGACAACTCTTGAAACAAAGGCGAATGTTAGGTGACCTGGATCACTAACTAAAAATAACGTTTTCCTTTGAACAACAAAAATTCTCTAAGCACTATACTCTTAATTTGGTACTTTGTTTATGTATCTTAAGATACATGATGATGATCATAAGTAAAAAAATGCACATTAGTGTACTCGCATACATTCATTTTCTCTGTGGCTGGACTAGTCACACAGTAATATCTTCTGCTGTGCATATCACTACCATGAAAGTACCTAATCATTACCAGAGGCAGTTGCAGTGAAGTATAAAAACAGATCTTGCCAGAGAAATGATTATTAGAGATTTTAAGGAGCTGGAGGAAATATAAATGCCTGCACAAAGTCAGTGAAAAGTCAATATTTCTTTCTGTAATACGAAGATTTTACAAATATTTCCTAAATAAGAAATATCCCATTTCTGTAAAATAGTGCTTCCTTTCCGAGAGACAAATTCTTTCAGCCTTAAAATGTTCTCTTCCTTATCTACTTATGACTAATTAACATTGAGAGCTTTGGCTTTGTAGTATATTTGCCCTGCATGTTGTTAAATTGGTCAAGTAATAAGATATGACAATGCAAGTCGGGTAGATATGAGATAATCATTTTGCCTCTCCAAGAAGAGGGATGAGAATGAGATAAAGCCAAGTGTCCTTCATGCTACTGGGTGTAATTACTTAACAGTAACTATTCTCTGTGGAATTTCACATTCTTTTAACAAAGCCCGTGTTGCATGGAAGATTATTGATATGCATTCTATCTGCCAAGGCGTACATATGCACAGAGTCTCTGTATGTTTGTACAACTACATGTTTTTCACTGCCTATACTCCTACACCTATATTACACTAATCTTCAGGAATGACCTGAATATTGAACAGTAAATAAATGGTTTTGATTAAAGTACAGAAATGAAACGCTAAATATTAAGGTAACATTCTGAAAAACTAAGCATCTCAAAAATTTGTTGAACAGTAATCTTCAAATTTTTTTTTTTCCCAATTCATGTTAAAAGCTCAAAAGCTAAAGTTCATACATATCTGCAGAACATGTGTGAGCTGATGACTTCAGCTGTAAATAAACTAATGCAAAGTGGAAAAAGCATGACTGAAAATACCGTGAAACTTGAGCATCTTTAAATCTAAAAGCCAATGATTAAAATATAAAGGTTGCAGATTTAAATGAGGAAGTTCTCACTGATGGAGAAATTGAATAACATTTGTAATGATTTGCTTACAGATGGACCTCAGAAACCACAGGGTTTAAAAATACATGAAAATAGTAATTTAATTCAGTCTTTGTTCAGAGTATTCCCTGAAGCCTCCTGAATGGTCCTTTGCAAAAGTTTTTTTCCCAAATTTGGTGGAAAGTTCAAAATAGAAGAAAAGGGTTTTAGGGCTAGGCACAAAAATCTCTGCAAACAGTTAGGAGGTCTGTGACACCTCCCACAGAATTCTTAATGCCTTCCTCTAGCCTGGGGAGAACTCCTCACCCCTCTAAGTTTCACCTAGGGAGCTGTCCTAGTAGCTCAGTTTTCTATTTTGAAATGGATGAACAGGCTGACTATTTTTTGGAGAGCACTAGTTTAATCAAAAATATGTTCTTAGACTATATTCTGGTTTATCCGCTGCTGGGATTAAATAATTTGTCCTCATACAGGGAAGGGAATTGCAGTAGAAGGGTAAGATTCAATTCAACCAATTCTCATTCTTAGTTCTTCTGGAAAACATTAATTCTCAGAAATTAATGAAGCTCTTATTTTCTGGGCAATGACCTCTCTTAGAATCACCACTTGCAAAACTGGACCCAAATTCTGCTCAGCTTTTAACTGGGGATTAGAAAAAGGAATTTACAACCAAACATTTATCATAAATATTGTACTCAACACTTGAACTGAAGCAATAAAAGCATAATCAATTCCCTGCTTCATATTCAGCATAAGAACCGGTTTCTTTCACCTTGCTCAAGTTCTGCTTAAAATTAATCATCCTTTAGGATCACCTCTCTGTACTTCTTCATTGACTATACCATTTTTTTTTGTGACTTCAGAGAAAGGAGATTCCAAAGGGATGAATACCTACAATTCAAAAACTTTACTTAATTTGCCTATCCAGAGCAAGAATAACAGTTCATCCTGAGCTTGTGCTCTAAATTACAGTATGTCTATAGCTGTTTGAGTGTCTTCTGAAGTTCTTTGCTGCTTCTTGGTCCACCTGACAAATACAAAATGGAGTATACAGAATGGAGTTAGGTTTCAACGTTTCCATCTTCTACAGACTTGAAACAGTTTCAGTTTTCTAGTAGTTTGGTTTTTTCTTCAAATACTTCATGTCTAGAGGAGGATGAATAGTGAGAGAGAGAGAGAGAAGATACGGAAGACAGTGCAAGTGTACAGAAAAGGTGGTTTTAAAATAATGTAAAATGAGATTTTATTATGAAATTTGTAGATCATCTTTCATATCTATTTCTAATATTTTTCTAATATTTAATCTACTTTTTTCTTTTTAATAACATTTAATATAGTAACAGCTGAATGTTTATTTTCACTAATGCAGGTTTGTAGGCACATGGATCACCAGTATGTTTAAATACTAACCTGCAATAGATAAATCTGTTTATTTTTCCTTGGGGATAATACCATGCTACAATACAGTTTATTACTTCACTAATGAAAATAAGGTAGTTATCCAGAGCATATAAAGTTTACTAGCATAAAACTTCACTTACCATTTATCTACATTTATTTACTACATCCATCTTTCTAAGAAGATAATTCAATGTAACTAAAATAGCAATGTCATATCACATTATGGCTCCTGCAGTCTAACCTGTCAATCATATAAAAGGCCTTCAGAAATGGTCTTCCAACCCCAGCAAGTTCCAAACTTTACCTCCCTCACCTCCTTTTCCTAAACACATTTTACTTTGGAGCAACAGAATTGCTTCAGGCAGTCAAATACAAAAATGCAACACGGTTACTACTAGCTCTGCAGTCTTTAGCATTTCATCACCCTGCATTTTACCTTGAGATTGGTATTTAACATGTATAATCCCAATGCAGTGATTCCTCTACTGCTGTATTCTAGGAATCCCATCTTTATGAATAGTAAATCTACTGCAGATATGTAAAGCATCCTACTCTGACTCTCATATTCACAGTTTTCAGAATGTTAACCCATTTATTCCTTTCATTTAACTGAATTGGAAAAGGGTTTTGTGTTGTTTTAGTGTGTTGTTTTGGGGTTTTTTTAATATGTAAGAAAGCAAGGATTCTACATTTTGAACTCTGCAACGACTAGTATTTAATACTCTAAACTTACTTTAATTATGTGATCATGCTATTAGATACATTTCTCTATAAACATGTCTGTATTATGCCCAATAAGTGATTTACATTAAACCCGTTTTTACATGCTGGAATCAGGTACCACAAACTGTTTTTCCTTGTACCATACCACTATCAGTGGAGAAAAGCTATACAGTTGCTGTTGTGTATCTAAAAAAATTTTCTTGGCAGGGCAGTTCCCTGCATTTTGGCACGTTTAGTATCTCATAAGCATAATCACACAGTAGCAATAGATTGAGAAAGCAGCCTACATTTTCCTTGCCAGCTACAGCTCTACCTAGTCAAATACACAGTGAAAAGAATTTAGCAGGCACGAAACTGCAATAAGACAATGAAGACAGAGCAGCACTAAGATGCAGGCACAGATATGGCTGGACTTAGACTTGGACAAAGCAGGCAGTTGCCTAGGACAGAGGACAAGCACAAGAACAGGAGAGGACCTACCATACCCCTCTCAGGATCCACTGTGCCATCACAGAATTCATTTTTCCCCTCACAGTCCAGGTAACAGAGCCATCTCTGGTCTCCTCTCTTAAGCCTATTTTAGATTATTATGTACAGCCCATCTGAATGAGTCAAGTCTCATAGTTCTACCACGTATGAGTTCTCCATGTACACTCTCCCCTTTGGGGTTTATAAGAGGTCAAAGTCTTTCAGTGGCATACAATTAACTGCAAATAATTGAGTCTCTTTGCCTTGCATAAGAGCAGCTATATGAAGAAACTACAAGTTCAATAAGTCAGCAAGAACCTCAATTTGCTTTTGATTTATTTTCAGTGTTTACGCTGTGCTTAATAGATTGTTGTTGGAGAGAGAGACAGTAGAAATTCCTTCTGGTAAACAATTTAGCTTAAGAATTGAAATTAGAGATAAATAATGATCCAATTTTATTGAGACTGAACGCAACTGAGAAGAATGCAAATTGAAGCATCTTGATGGCAAATTAAGTTGTTTCATTATCTTTCATAAATTGCTTTGGGAGGATTCGCTCTCGGCTAATGAGTATAAAACTGAAGACCGAGTTGCATTTTTTTTCTTCTCCTGGAGTTTGAGTCTGAGGTCAAAGGGAGTCTCTCAAAGTGACTCTAACAGAACTTAGCCTGGGCCCTTGGTAGTTACTAGAAGCAACTATAGTTCTCATGCTAGCTTCACTAAAAAGTATGTCAAAAACACAGCAAAAATTGATCCACTTCTAAATCCATTTCATTGTCATTTCAATTAATGTCCTTTTCTCTCAAAGGTCTTCACAAAGCAAACCCTTTCCATGAGGTCTATTGTTTACAAAATTATATGCATATACCATACCAGTAAAAGTTTGAATGAACATATACTCAAAGAAAAACTGTACAAAAAAAAAAAGATCACAGAATAATTCATGTTGAAAGAGACTTTTGAAGGTCATCTGGCCCAATAACCTGCTCGTTGCATCACTTTTCAGAGAAAAAATGCAAACAGCATATGGTCATATTGAAAGTGTATCTTCTTAAGAAATGTACACAACTCTCTAATCCACAGAGTCAAATCACAAGTATTAGTGTAACAATTAATACTGTACTGATGCTATTACTCTATTATCGTTGTCATTATTAACCAAGATAGGTATGAGAGTAGACAGTGATTTCTATCTAAAATTTCTATACACACATGCACACACATTATAGTTGCACAAGTGAAGGCTCCTGCCCCTCCAGTCCAGTTTAAACCAGCATACCATTGACCCACAGTATTGGGAACCGGACACTCCTGACGCACCCTGAATCTCTGGGTCTCGGCTGGTGGCCCAGGCCTCCGCATGGCACTTCCATCACTGGCTCAGATGTCTGCCGAGTCAGGTGCCCGGGTTTGGGTGTTCTAGCTTAGGTGGCTAGCACATGCCCATGGCCTTGTCAGTCACATCAGCCCCAGACCAGTCTCTGATTTTCTGCGTATCTACACCCAGTAGCAGTCTGGTTACTGCTGCGTTTTGAATTCTTGCCCCAAATGTGTTAAAAAGGATGTAAAGTTGTTACAAGTTTATCTATCCTTCTTTGCCACATTTAGCTAAAACATTACAGCAGGATAGATGTAGGCCTGAGCTTTCAGGTAAGCCTCCACTGTAACAATTATCTGTGCCTTGCTTGTTTTCCCAGCTCAGTTAAGAGCTAGACAGATGTAGACAAGGTCTCATTGCTCTGAGCAGTGCTTTCAGGTAGGCGTCACCCTGTGACAGCATTCAAAAAGATGGTCTCTCCCCTGTTCCTGCATTTTGGAAATATGGTTCTGTAAAGTGAAGGTCTACCTGTGATTTTGTTCTGTTTGCCATGTATCCAAACACACCTTCAGATGGCTTGATTTAAGGGAAGCAGCAAAGTATTTTGTGGTGACTGCCTGCCATAGTTGTATACAATTGTGTACCCAATGAAAATGATAGCAGCCATTCTGCTACTATTGAGAGGAATAACACCTGTGACCCACAGGTAGCATGTAAATAGTTAAGCCATCTGAACAAGCTGGAATGGACCGGCAGCCACCATATAACACATATCTGGAACAGCCAGAACTGGTTCTGGTACTTTGGACTAAACTAGGTTTGGCCCACAAAAAAGCATATATGAACTCCAGTAATGCACAATAGAGATGAGATGCCCACTTCGTTTCTGGCTTCCCTTGTCAAGTAGCTCTCTAATCTGGCCTCTCTGCCTCAGGGATTAGGCACTATCAGAGACTGATGCCATCAGAGTATCGGACTCGTGGTATCATATTTCTTTGGGACTGCTCAGGAGCCCAAGAGAACATTCTAGCTTCACGTAAGGTAACAGAACTAACACTTCAGGTGCACTGCCTCCATGTGCTTTGGTCCAGTGCTTCCATATGTAAAATAAATTCTTCAGATTCAAAGAAGCTGTTTTTAAATAAGACACAGAATATTGAAGTATTTCCAGAGTATGTTTTTCTAAACCATTCCATGCATACTGGGGAGTCACAGTTGCTTATTTCTGATCTCACAGTTTGCCAGCTTCCATAATTACAATCTCACAGGCTTTGGTTTTCATCTTAGCAGTTCCACTCAAGTGGATCTCGTTACAATTTGTATCCTAAACCCAGAATGCTGTGAAGATTAATGTGTTTGGAATACTGACATAACCTGTGCTGAAATCCACTCTGCTTCTATTTTGCTGTGCTGAATTCCATATTGCAAGCTTTCTGTAGTTTTATAACATATTATACAGGAAGAGTATACCACTGGACATAGAAGACTATATGAAATAACGTATGAAGTAGTAATCTCAGAACCTCATCTCTCTCAGATTTTATATTTTTCTACTTTGGTTAAAGAATCAGTAATTCCTAAGAATCAACAAGTTGATATACTTGCAAACAGTAGCCAGTGAATAACAACATAAGTGTCTCACTAGTTTGTATAAATTTGTTAGGGAAAAAGAATGTAAGCTACTGTATTGCTATTCTAACTGCTTACTTTTTGAACGCATTGTTAGTTTGCTATTATTAGATTCAGCCCCCTAAAAAAAGAAAAAAAACCTCACACACAGAAGTTGCTGTCAGAAGTTTTGTTATGCAAAGAAAACAAAATAAAACAACTATCCATATTGCTTATAACAATCAGTTCTAGTAACACACAAGATTTCTCATACTTGCAATGCCCACACAGTAGAAACAAGATAAATGGAAACTGCCACACCCTTAGCTGTGGAAGAGTTAAAGAAATCCATACATTAAACACTCTTAATGCTACTTACCTATTCAGTAATCTATCAAAACATGGTATACCAAGACATTCTTCAGCCACCACGTTCCATACAGAGGCCTGGCTAAATAGACTCGCTTGCAGAACAAGGACAACAGATTAAGAAAATGAAAGATCATTTTATAACCGTATGTATCACCTTCTTGGGCCACTAAGTTTTATATCTTGTCTTCAAGTGCAGCCAGCACTGCCTCAGATCTTATGATGATAAACTAATAGTTTGCATAACTGACCTGCGCAATCTTCTCTATAAATGCAAGGAAAAATTCCTTCTGTAATTCATGCAGTGCTCATTCCGAAACTCACAACATAACATTCACAGAAGACTATGCATCACAGCAATTACTCTCAAAATAATGTGTTCCTATCATTACTGATTCCTGAATCCTCAGTATAGGCTGTTTTAAAATAGTTATAGGAAATACGAGTTACAGGCAAACCAGTTAACTACCACAGATAAACCATTCTGCATGGATTTTTTATGACTACATTACATTATTTAATAATTAAATTTAATTCAATACTATTTCACTTAGCATTTTTCAAATCCGATGAGCTAGAGGAGCAAGACAGTTCATTTATACAAAGTGCATAGCACAACTAGACAGCAATTAATCAAAAGCTCTTCCAAATTATTTTCACTCATCCTTCAAATCAAGAATAGAAATCAATAACAGGAAATACTTATATTAAACTAGTTTAGGAATCAAGAAGATAATTACAGAAAATTCTGACATCTTCAGAAAATAAACAATAAAGAGCAGAGTTTGCCAGATTAAATCTTTATACTGTGAGGTTCATTATCAATCAGCTGAACCTTTTTCCCCCCAAAACATTCAACAAAAGTCCTTCTAAATAATCACCAAGATTTAAAGTTAATACATATCATAGAGCTTTATAAATTGTAGGGGTTTTTTTACACTATGCTGCATACAAAAACCTCTTAATTTTTTTTTCTTGTGTTCTTCACTCATTTTTCAGTTGTGCTGAGTTTGGATTGAATGGAACATAGAAACTCCACAAATTTTTCAGAAGTTAAAAACTGTTTCAATATTACATGAAAGGGGATGTAGTTTTGAATGGCAGCATTAAGATTTAGATCTGCATTCTTCTCATTTAGATCTTCTCATTCTTCTCAATTAAGATTTTTACTAAAACTTTGCCTCTTTGAAAATGCCAGAGGAAAATAATCGATCTTAAATACAGAAAAACTTTCTATTGATTTTTGAAGTCTAATCTGATATCTAAATGTAAATTATTCACTTCAGTAGCTTTGTTTTGAAACCATTAATTAAAAGTGCAACATATAATAAGCTGTTAGTTTTGTTTCGTACTGTTTTCATCTGTTCCTATATCTGATGTGCTGTAAAGAACTGCTAGAACCCTATAGTCTTAGGATCCTACAGTTACTGATTTTCTGTATTGATCAAAAAAAGCTTCTAATAGATGAATCCTGAAAAGGGATGGCTCTAAAAAGATGAACAGGACTTCACATTAACAAGATCCTACTATCAAGAAGCTGTGGGGGAGGTAGTTGAGTGAATGGAACTTCACATCAGTGAGAAGGAAACCAGCCAAGTATCTACTAGGGTTGCGTGTGCTTCATCTTTCCAAATCAACCGCCTGCTTGTGCTACTATACCAAAATGGAAACAAGAAATCAGACAACACTGATGACAATGCTTAACAGGTAACAGGGAAAATGGAGTGTGGCACAATAAAGTATGACAAGCAGTAGACTGCTGCATGTATGGGGGGGAATGCAGATCAAAAGCTCTTATTTTTATTCCCGAGTCATTTATCCAGACAGATTAAGGATCACTGAAATTTACACTTACTTTAAAAGTAAGCTTCAATGATAAATCTGTGCAGAGAAAGCAGATTATACAACACTGCTTTTGAGAAGAAGGTCCTAGGAATTTTCACGTGACTGCTTCTTCCAGCACGAATGATAAAGTCTTGGAAGACTCACTGAAACAGCCTTTTAAGACTTCTGTGAGAGCTGGTTTTAGGCAACATTTACAGACCAAATATGTCCAGCTAGAGAAGTATCCTAATTGGTTGCATTGAACCCTAGCACTTCATTGAAGTAGCCCCCCTCACATACTTTGTTAGAATGATGCCATGGACTTATTTAGGGCTGTCTCTAAAACAGAATGTAGCACTTTTTCCGAGAGTAAAAGTGGTACTTCCAGCTTTGGTGACCAATATTGCAAACTGCGTGACACAAAGGGGTTATGGAGACACATGACAGGAAGCCTAGGGGATTCAGATTAGTGGAGGAAAATTTCAGAGGCATTGGGTATAGACAAATGATTTATAGCAAGAACCCCTCATTCAGAGCCAAGTAGTAAATCAAATTAAATACTTTCATAGTCCAAGCAGAAAAAACAGTCAGAAAACAGCAAGCTTCCACCATAAACTTTGGAGTTAAAAGAAATTAAGTGAGCTCTAATTCATTCATCTGGTGGACAAAGCCCAAAATCAGAAAAAATTACAAAGATTATTAAACAGTACATTTTGTTATTTAGCCAGAGTTTACTCAGGTTAGCAAGAGTGAAATGGCATGACTTTACTTCCCTATAGAAGCTTGTTTTGGGAAGTCCAAGATTCACACCAGCCTCCCCAATACTAAGAAAATTTATTTTTCAAATAACGTCCTATAATGAACATCTAATCTCAGTTTAAAAATAATGCTCTAGAACTGGTCTTTATATTCTCAGAGAATTATGGCAGTCAGGAAGGCCAAACTGGGGGTTCAACTCCAGCATTGAAGAACCAGTGCTGCCTATTTGGAAGTAACAACAGGTACAGGGAAAATACAGTAGGGTCATACTAAGTAGTTCTTGAATATGTGAGTTATTACATGCTTATATAACATCTTTTAACTTGAGCTTCATACTCAGTAGCTCAAGCCCAAGTTTGTATTCTAAGATGTGAACTATCCATAGCAACACTATTAAAAAAACTCAGGCATTTATGTTAAACAGCTTAATAATAGTGGTTATTACATGCAGGTATTGCACTTCCCAAGTGTACCTGAAGATGCTTTTTTGTCAATATCTGTCCGCAAAACAGATCAGAGATGAAAATCTTTATTACTGTTCATGGCACCATTTAGACTCATTTAGAGATAACGTAAAAAAAACAAAGTTCATTTAAAGTTCTTTTCTCGAATTCCCATTGAAAAAAAAAGTGCCAGGTTAAAACAGAAAAATAAAGCGAAAATACCTTACGTACAAACCACAATAAAGTAATTTTAAAGTTCAGCTGAAAGAAGTATGGTACATACTGGTAACACTGCTATAAACTCAATGTTAGATCTCATGCTGTAAGCATGATAGCTATGGCAAGGTTGATGTATTTATAAAACATTAAAAAGGAATTCTTGCTAAAAGATAAGAAAGCATTTATTTCAATTTACATGTACATAAATTTGTAATCTCCCCCTCCCCTATGGCATCTCCATACTTTAAAAAATTCAAGAGATTAATTAAAATAACCATTTAGAATTCTGCTCTGCTGGGTTCCAGTCTCATCTGCTGGAAACCACTACATGTCAGGATTCACATTAATTTACTATTCCGTCCTCTAGGAGAAATTTAGCTTTTTGCAGAGAAGCCGCACAGGTCTAGGCATGATTTAAATTTGTCCAAATGTTTTGGTTGAAAACCTGATTCCCACCAACTTTAGAGAGGCCATGATTTACAGCTCAAATTGTGTGTATGCCTTGTACTGATCCTGTGTGAACAGAAGAATCTAACACTAGAAGAATAAATTAGTCTTCCGAGAAAAGAACTTATAAACAACTTTGTTAGGTTACTCCTTTAAAAAAAAGGAGGAGGGGAGAGTGGAGGTAAAGAGGACCAGAAGATGACAAATGTATTTTCTGCTATAGACATAAAAGGAAAAAAATATATTAGGCTATTCCTGCAACAGCACTTAAGTGTTCAACTGGATGGCCTTGCACCTGTGGGTTTCTATTGTAGAATAGTACAGGAACAGTATAGGAACTTTTTTTAATTGTAACTTTGCAAGCATAAGGTTTACTTTTCCAACACTGCGAGACTGCTGATTTTAAAGAAAGCACAGAATACTTGCATGCAAGAACAAAGTCAAGCCAGAAAAACGTCAAATGGATGTGAAAAAGAACATGCTGAGCAGCTTGGAAAGCTCTCATTATGAATTTGAGGTATGCTTGGCTCGAACATATTTGGCACCAGCATCAGCGCTCTGTTAGTCTTTATGCTTGTGAAATATTCACAACTGCTACAAGGAGGAGAGAAAGTAGTTTATTTCCAATTTACCAGTTTTCCTAAACTAATTAAATATCTATAGAAACAAATTGTGCTTACTGAAATCCAGTTTTTAATTTTTCGAAGGATAAAATGACTAGGATTCACAGGATAATCGATACTGGTTTGTTCATCTATGCACATCAAATGAACACTTTTTTCCTTCCAAATAATCTCCAAAACCAAACATTTCAATTAACTTGGTTATGAAATCTGTACAGTGAGATCTCAAGAGCTGAAATGCAGGACCCACTAATACACAGTAGTCTCACGAAATTTTTTTTTTAAAAAGTTAAGTATTTACATTTGTAGCATCTCAAAGATCTCTCACCACAGAACAGGACATAACCTAGTCATCACATTTTAGAAAGGAATAGAGATGTAAACAAGAGGACTGCTACCAGGTTATGTCTAAGCAGAGTGTGCAAATAGTTTTAAATGGCAGCCACCTTTCAGCTTGCTACTCCAGGACTAGACTAGGTTTGAGTATTAGCGAGCCCAGAACTCAGTCCAATCTTCAAATTTTTACTAGTAATTCAGCTGGAGAGTTCAAATCTTAACCTTGATTATAATGAGTACTATCTTATCTCTTGAGTAGAACCTCTGAATTGTGAGCCAAACTTTTGGAGTAAGGAAATTATTTAAGTGATAATAAGGTGACAAATTTGTGATTTCAGATCACAGCGGCACATAGCAGCAGCTGTCTCCTTTCTTAATTTACTTAGCACCGATTACATTATCATGAGGTACAAACCAGTTATATGAATATGTGGAAAGCCAAGTGCAGCATTCAGATCAGCCATTCTGCCGGTTTGTCAAAGAATAGCTTTAGTCCTTTTTCCACCTAAAAAGTCACTATAGTTTTCATTATAATATTTTTTTTTTTTTTTTTTTTTTTTACTCCTCCAAACTGGGTCACAGCACTTCCAAAACAAAACTTGTGCTATAGTTCAGAACGTATAGTTTCAATGGTTAATGCAAAAACTATAAGCTCTTTTAAACACCCTAAACTTAGTCTTTCTCAGTAAAGACATAATCAGCTTTTCTGACTTACAACCTCTGCGTTTGTTATTAAATAGAATTCAGGGTGGTAGATTGTAAGACTTAAGGAGAAAGTCCTCTAAATTAAATGAGAATTAAGTGTAAGTGATGAATCTACACTGATTTTGACCTGTTCTTCATATTTACCACAGCCACCTCTGATTCCCTAAAGAGTTTCAGCAACTATTTCTTCTCAAGTTTCAACAAAACAGATACAGATCTCTACAAAACACTAAACAAGGAAACCAACTACTACAGAAGTCAATTGAAGCCAAGCATTTCACAGCCTTGAAAGTTGGATGGCTGTCAACTTCCATAATGGTCCTTTACCTCAGTTAGCACCAAAAAGGTATGGCATTTGGGCTTGTCAGAGAACTAGAAGAAATCTAAGCAGAAGATACAGTCCCAGAGCAGTAGGGTCCCAAATGAAATGGATTTTGAATGTGAGCCAATTTGCAGTTCAGTATTCCAATGATACAATGGACAGAAAGAATTATGCAATCAGAAGCCTTTGCCAAGGAATGAGAGCTAGTAAGCTAACCTATGCTGATCATAATGGTCTATTATCAGTCCAACAAAATTATTTATTACTAGGACCTATAAACTCAAAGGACTTTTTATAGGAGTGTTCATTTGTCCACCACAGACTGCAGGGTGACAGCATAAGCGATTGAAGTTTGTAGCTCAAATGTCCCAAGCATATAAATCAATAGCAGATAAATTAGTTGTCAGGCGGTGAGATTGCCAGCTTTTTACCTTGTCTGTAGCACTGGCAGTTTTAATGAGCTTTTTCCATATGAGTGCTGGAAAATTAAAACCAAGTCATCACTGCTTCCTTAGGTGATGGCACTAAAGAGCACACAATCTTTTCATATATATTCATCGCTGAGAATGAGCTTCCTTGATCCTGCATGCCTTGGTAAGGGCTTGATCCTCAAAGCCCTTGATAAAGGCTTTCTGCCCCCCTCCTCTCTTTCAATGTAAATAAACACAATACAGTTACTTGTGTATTGACAGCATCTCAGCAACCTCTGAGCTCAGAAAAGCTTTCAAAATACAGTGCTTCCTGTGGGGCACATGGATCTTTTTCAGATTGTCAAAGGAAAGGTTATCTGCAATAAGCCAGAGATAATTCTCTGGAAAAGAGTGTTTTTCTTCCAAGAACTCCTCTCCATGAGAGCTATTTTTCTTCACTTCCTTTTGCACAGTTTCACCTGTTTGTTTCCCCTTATTACACTATTACCTTCATCACTGCTGAAACTGTGCTGTCCTCATCTTGCAGCAGTATTTAGAGGAATATTTAGAGTAGAGCTTTTGAAAATTAAAAAAAAAAAAAAAAAAAAAAATTTACATCCTACCTGGAGCAAAAAGTACATTATAAACAAAGAAAAGAAATATTCATGATATTAATGCTGAAGGTCTCAGCTCAACTAAAACTTTGAAACCCATTCCTTCTCAGACCAACAAGGGCTGCAAGTACCTGAAGACTCGAAGCTCCTGCCTTGAGGTTGCTTGTACAAGCTCTCCCCAGAATCTATTACATTAACTTCACAGCGCTAACCTCAAAGACTGCATGGATAACAGTTACACGGAGGCTGGATCCACTGAGTGGATCATGGAAACCTGGCCTTCCTAACAAAAGGACTTTCAGGAAACCTGACTAAATGTTCCCATTTCCATCCCATCCCCCTTCATAAGTGCCAAGCTTTTGCAAAAAAATTTGTCACCCTACAGAGATCTCACTTTTCTCCCTGCCATTCCTTACCAAGTGTAGATTATAACTGATGCATTTGAAGTTTTGAAAATATTCAACATGACTCACATGTAGGCCTGAGTGTTGGAGTATCTTGGGAGGCTCCCGTTCTGTCATTTGTGTCCAGCTTCTTCATAAAACCTTTGTTACTTAAAACTGTGCCCAGTGCACGCTTCGAGTGAATATCTGGTTTCTGTGAAGAGCATCTACCAGAGCTGTATTTCTCCATACCTATAAAAATAAATGCAGTTATTAAAGAAGGGGAAAAACAAACAAAAAAATCCACACCACAAAAAAAAACCCACACAAAAAGATGTGCTAATTTTGTTCATTGTTGTTTTATTGGTTTAGATTTCGTTGTTTTTGTTAATCAAGGAGAAATCTGCATGAACAGTCTATACTCCTTAAGGATAGGTAAATGGATATTGCCTAAATGGGTGGCTTGATCGGATTAAAATTTGATCTTTAACCAATGCACATTATAGTTCTTTCCAGGTTGTAGTTAAAATGTATAAGTAGTGTAACAAAACACAAGAAAAGAGCACTACATTTTAGCCCCCTCAGTTCTCAAAATTCTTTGCCCTTCAGTGTTTTCAATGTCCTTTTTTTTTGGTTCAGTTTCTTGTTACAAGCAGTAAAAATCAGTATTAAATAATAAATTGGCAGATTTTTAACTACCAGGTTAAAGTATTTCTATAGCTTGCATACAGATTAGCAATTAGATCTTTCAAAAAGATTTTGTAACATTTGGCACATTAAAAGTATAAAGAATATTCCCAGTATATTTAAACTTGAATATGTGTGTAGTACCATTAGAATAAAACTTATTTCTGATGTCTTTTTTTTTTTTTATAACAACAGAAAGTCAAAAGTGCACACACATTCACTATGTTTTTACCCTCAAGAAATCAGGACCATCACTCAAGCAGTCAAACAGAAAAATGTGGGGAAAAAAAAAAAAAGATTTGCAGAGTGTCTATCACAAATATAATTATTTTGTGTATTAAGTTACAACACTTAAGCACAGATGTGGCAGCAACATGAAATTGAATCATGCCTAAGAGCATATGTTAGTTTCTCAAAACTTATTGCCTGCTAACAAAAATTTCCGTATGTCAGTTCATAAATTAAGGGCTTTTTAAAGTCTCTTTGATATACAGCCATAGGTATAGCTTTCTGGAGACCGGAAAAGCATCAGCTTATCAAGGGCATGCGAAATGATTGAAGAATGCTGTGTTTACAGTTATGTGGCCAGGTACTCATGATAAGGTACACACATGAATGTGTGTGGATCCCTCTTGTTCTCCTCACCTACAGTAGCCAAATCCAAACTTGAATTTTCCAAAGTTGATGAAAGAGTAAATGTTTGAAAGATGCTACAATCCACATGCTGATAAGGCAGGAATAATCTAACATTTTTCTCTGTTTGGGAATTTGCTACTCTAAGTCTTATTTTATGTAATTAAATTTAAATAAACAAGAAAAACAATCTTGACTTTGTGTCCTGGTTCCGGCTGGGACAGAGTTAACTTTCTCCACAGTAGCTTGGGGGGTGTGCTGTGTTTTGGGTTTGGTATGAAAGGAGTGTTGATGGCCCAGTGATGCTTTGGCTGTTGCTGGGTGATGCTCGCACGGGGCGGGGGGAGCACAGCCGGGGTGGTGGACCCAGCTGGCCAATGGGGTATTCTATACCATGTGACATCATGCTCAGTATAAAAACCAGGTATGTGGGGGGCTCACCCCTCGTTTGTGACACGCGGTCGGTGGTCGGTGAGCAGTTGCATTGTGCATCGCCTGCTTTGTATATTCTGTTATTGTTGTTGTCCTCACTGTTACTATTATTGTTCTGTTTTGTTTTATTTCAATTATTAAACTGTTTTATCTCAACCCGGGGGTTTTCCTACTTGTGCCTCCCGATTGTCTCCCCCATCCCACCGAAGAGGGGGTGGGGTGGTGAGTGAGCAGCTGCGTGGGGTTAAACCATGACACTTTGGTTCAGGATTAGGAAGTGGTCACTTTGGCAACTCTTACTCATTTTAGCAATCCTATTGCAATTATTCTCACCAACTTCGAGCGACTGTGCAGAATAGAGGCTTAACATTATACATCTGAAAGAACTATGTCACTAGACATTAACAGCATGTAAACTGAAGCTGAAAAAACAACAAAAGACAATAAAAAAGGAGAGGAAAAAGGGGGTAGGATTGCAAAATATATGCAAATTTTATTATCTAAATACCTTGAATCGGATGTTTTTTAAAATGCTGAGGTTAAAACAGACAAAAATATCTATGGGAATTTCTCTTTTTTATTATAGAAACAAGAATTTTCGAAGTCAACACTAATATTGCACAATACTAGAAGTTGCTTCTGTTACTTGGTAATTAATGAATTTTAAGTCTTAAAGGCATTTTAAAATGTGCATTCTTACAGAAAAGGAAAAAAAACATTGAATATCAAATCCTATTGTTTTGGAGGATAGAGGTATTTGGTTTAGTGAGAGTAGTAACACCACAAATTAATTCATTCACTCCCAAGTCATTTAATACTCCTCTGAAGAGCTCCTCCCTTCCCAGTGACTGCTAAGATTATCCTTTTCATTTATTTAATATTTACTCTACACTCCAGGCAATTGCCATTCCACATCTAAGCCATTCCAGTATAATCTTGGGCTTTTTCACTTCATGCCCTTATCTTCTCCTTCGGCACTTCACGCTAGGGAACAAACGTGGAACGCAGAAGAGAATTAAAAGCTGCTTTCACCTCATTCAGATTATTAACTAAATAGCAGTGGAGACTGTAAATGCAACATTTTAGGAAATGGAAAAAGCCCTCATAGTAGTCCAACTGCTTGTCCTCCCCCCCACCCTTTTTTTCTTTTTAATCAAACCACCACCAATATAGATCCCTACATATACTGAAGAAAAAAATCTTTGCAAAACCCACTGCATTCACATTAAAAACGTTGTGTTAAAATTCACAATACTTCATGAACACCATGGTACAACAATAAACAATAATGCCAAAATATAACATATTAGAAATCTACTAAAACGTGGACCTATACCTCTGATTTTAAACTTTCCTGAAAGCCTTGAATCTCCCTTTGAAAACGCTGTCTACTTAAAATGTCAAAGTGGGCTTTTACAGACACACGCAAGGAAATTGTGCTGCACTCAAAACACATGAAAACACGCTTTACTCAAGGTCTTATTAACCAGAAACCATACAACAGAGCACTGCAATGACTAAGCTATTACGTGAATATGCCAACTAATAACTGGAAAAAATCAGAGCACGGGCAGTCTACTGTTTAGTTAATGGATAAAACTACCAATGCTTGAAAACAAAGCAATGAAATTATTATCTTTTGAACAGAAATACAGGTGAATATTTACTTTCATAACATTAAATCATCAGGTAATTGCAACATTCCCTGTCATTACCAATAGGGAATCACACTACTTTCACTGAAGTGCTGAAAAATATAGCAAGTTTACAGAGTTATTTCCAAGTCAGGTATACCCATAGCTCCTCATTACATATTTTATTCTGCAACTTTCATTCAGTATATTTTGTGTAAAACCCACCTACTATTTTTGGTTTATTTTGATTTTTTTTTTTTTTTTTAATTGCCAAGCCTCACAACTTCTTAAAAAGCTAGCACTTCTAAATACAGGAAAGCTATGTGTATGCCCTTTTCATTTTATCACTGGAAGTTTCTCTCTGGATCTCTACAATAGTGTATTAAAACACTAATGCTGGGCTAATATGACAGAAAAACCGACCAAATTCAAGCAGTTGTGGACTGTATGGGCGACAAACAAATCTGCTTAGCTCGAGAACACATTTCTGTTTCTCAGATATTTTCTCAGCCAGTGGAAAAAAGAAATTGGAGGAAAAAGGAGATTGAAAGATTGATAAACCAGAGATAAGACATTCAGGCATATCACTGCTGAGTTGCAGTTACTGTACTGATCACTTCAACAGAGTTTATGAAGTTTTCTACATTAGCTACACTGTAGGG